>NC_141600.1:49734975-50036850 GCF_047967505.1 Dipteris shenzhenensis | reverse complement strand
ACAAGTGGAGGGTTGGCACAAGGAATCTTGCCACCTCATCCTACTTTCCCCATTATTTAACTAGCTCTCTTTGTCCTTCTATACCTCCCCCACATGGGCCTATCCCATATGGAGGGAATAACTCAATATAATAGCCATCTCCACCCATTTTATATTGCTTCTCCCATGGACTTTGAGCCATATCTCACTTAATGCATCCTAGGTGGAGGGGTGGCACATGGAGGAGCCATGCCACCTTGCATTTTATAATATTACTATCATGGATTATGTACAACACACCTTATGGGTCCTCTTACATGGAAGGGTGGCACATGGTCATGCCCTGCCACCTCAACCTTGGGCCCTATGCACACCATATTTTAATATACTATTGCCACATATACAAACACACATACATATTAATGCCTTTTTCCTTGGATAATTTTATCCATAACAACACACTCCACCAATTCCAACCACTTCATTCCCCACCATCATCATGACCTTGTCCCCACTTCTGATAGCCATCCTCTGTCATTACGATTACGGAGAATTAAGTATGAAAAACATGTGGAATGGAATCGGACACCACTCTCCTATGATCACAGTCTCCGCTCTATAGAGTTCATATGGATTTGTGTCAATCTCTGTGGAGAATGGCAGTGGTGCCAATCTCATACCATGACCTGAAAACATGCACAAGGAATCCTAAACTCACATGTGCATTTGCACTTTTGTATCCTACTATAGCCAATAAAATTAGTGGAATGTCAATCTACAGGTTTAGTTTGCCTGGATTACCACTAGCGGAGAATGGCAGTGATGCCAATCTCATGCTGGCACCTACATAATGACACTGAGATCATCAAACTCACATGTGCCATTTTGACTCTGTGAAGCCAAAACTTTGAATCTGGGAGATTGGCACTAGTGCCATTTCCCCTTTGCACAGCCAAGATTTGATTCGGGAAATCACAATGGGAGAATGGCACTGGTGCCATTCCCCCTTTGTAAAGCCAACGTTTTGAATTGGGACATTGCAATGGGAGAATGGAAGTGGACCAAATTTAGAAATTTTTAGCTTTGCAAAATGGGGAGATTGGAGGATGGCAGTAGTGCCATTCTCCCATTGCAATGCCAGAACTTGAGACCATAGACTTTTGTGTGTGTGTGTGTGAACGTGGTATTCATTTGAAACCATACATTATTTTACTTCCATTTATTCATATATGTGGTAAAGTTGATCAATATTACTTTATGAAACCTAGCTCGTTATGTGAGTTTATCCAGATTAGTTTGGTTATGCTAGGTTGGTTAAGTTGCAAATTTTTAGGTTAGAGTATGTTTTGCTTGATCAAGGTCCAAGTAATGTAAAATTTTAAGGTATAGATTGAATTAGTTGACGAGAATGTGATTTTTCTCCATGTTAAAAAAATTGTAATCATGCTCATCATTAGATCGCAAGCTATGGATTTTTTTAAAGGAAGATGAGAATAGGTTAAATAAAAGGCATGAGGGCAATGTAAAAAAGGAAGAAAATGAGTGTGGACAATGTAAAATAGAAATAAAAGAAATGCATACGTTAGATATGTTAAATGAAAGAAATAAAATAAATGTTAGATATGTCCCAATTCCTCCATTAGTTGGCTAATTGGTGTTTATACTAAAAAGCAACTTGAAAAGCATATACTAAAAACTTTGAAACAGATCGTCTATCTTAAAATAGGAATTGCCTTCATTTATCAATGATGTTAACATCAATGAAAGCTTTGTTGGGAAATTCTTTGTAGCCACTAATGGCTTTGTACTTCTTTTGAGTGTGTGCTTGTTTGATCTTAAGGTTTAGCGTATCTGCTTTAGTGTCATAATAGAGAATAAATATGGGATCATTATGATGTCTAAGATCAGGTGTGTGATTTGGCTTTATAATACTCATGTTTTCCAAGTTATGACCACATGGTGGTTCACAAAATAAGGAGTGTGATTTGGCTTTAAGATACTCATCTTTTCAAGTTAAGATCACGTGTTTGTTGTACAACTAGTGTGATTTGGTTCTATGATACTCATTACTACATTATTCAAAAAAGGCAATTGCTAGAGAACATGGAAGCAACATATACTTCGATGGTGACAAGTATCTCGATAATTGATGTAGCTTTAAGGTGTGCTTGCAACTCAACAAGCTTGCAGGTGATAAAAGATAGCATGTACACTCTTGCACACAAAAATAAGTGCTTCCAAGCTCTGATTGGAAAAAAGTGCTTCCCTAGAAATGTGTCAAGACTTATCAAAGGATTACATGTTGAAGCATGTGCTGCTTCGAATGCAGATGCAAGGAATGGGAAATTGCCAAAGAAAGTCTTGCAAGTATTTACTTGGAAAACATCTTAAGGCACTTTAGTGCAGGTTCAGTTTTTAGTTGCTCAAGCTTCGTCGTCCCTATGGTGAAAGCCTTGCTATTCAGAGAATGTGTCTCTCAATTAGAACTCTCTATGAAGGTGCTTCCAAGATAATAAAAAAGCAAGGAGCTATGAAAAACTATAACAAAGAGCTCTCAAGTAATAGGACCTCCAACAACTTGAGCTATACAAAGAAAGACTATGTAGTGTGAAAGGATCTTGATAAATACTTCCAAAACTTGAAAGAAATCACAAACTAAGGCATTCTCACAATTTTTAAAGAGTTATAAAACTTGAATAAAAGTAACAGCAAAGGGGTCGCAATAATGGCAAATCATAGGCTAGGCAATTTTGACGAAAAGCAAAAGCTTAAACTAATGAAGTAAAAAATTGTTGAATCTGTTTTTTAACGAAAAGCAAAAGGTTAGAAAGGTAAAAAATTGAAATACCCTAATACCTTCTTTGTCATGATTGCGCTCGTTGCCCTATGTTGATCGACCTTTCTCTCGTGGGGATTTGCGCTCTCGTGAGCCGCTCTCGTGAGCAACGACACACCTTGCTACTTCTCTTGCGCCAACGTCCCACAGAAAGCTATGCCGTCATATCAATTGGATCGACCGATCGATGAGCTGCGCCGCTTGAGCCATACGGTCCGTGCTTTTGGAGCGCTCGATCAGCTGTGCCGCTTGAGCTCTTCAAGGTACTCTCCTACCCGAGCTCTTCATCTTGCATGATTTCCGTTCGGAACATCTTGCATGGAGGCAACCAAACAACGGGAGCTTTGCCTCCTCAGATCAGCCGCCTAAGCAAAGAGACGATGAAGAAGAAGAAGACGGTAGAAAAAACGCTAGTAACAAGCTGCAGACTCTCGTTCTCGTTCTCGTTCTCGTTCTCACTCTCATTCTCTCGTTCAGCCAATTCTTTCAAGTCCTTCAACCACCTCTTTGGTCACAACAATCTCAGTGGTAAAATCCCACAAGAGGACTTCACAAAGTCACCGGCCTCAAAAGGGACTTCACAAAGTCGATTCTTCCCCTGCCTCTGAGAGCTGTGGTGAGTAAAACTCTGAGACTCCTCTCCAATTCTGCTAAATTGAAATGAGTTGTTTGGAATGAATAGAAAGTGAATGAGGGAAAGGCATCAATTGAAACGAGAGAAAAGGTCTTGATTTGTCTGAAATGTAGATTGAAAGTTAAAAGTGATAGTTTGAAACTACTAAATAATTCAAATTTTGAAATATAGCTCTTCCCGCCATTGTTCCCTTTTGAATTTTGGATATATAGAGTGGCACTTATGCCATTCTCTCCAATATTAAATTTAAATTCAAATTCATATTGATATTTTTAATTTCAATTTGTATTTCAAATTGAAATTATTCTTTTGAAATTGTATTTCAAAACCTAAATTCTAGTTTTCAAATTTTGATTTCAAGTTAAACTTCAATCTCAATTTTGATTTTCATGATTGAATGGCAAATTTAGAGATTGAAATTCTAATTTTAAATGGAGAATGGCACCAGTGCCATTCTCCAAGACCTCATAAGAAGTCCTTGAGAGTGGCACTAGTGCCAATATCCCTTGAGATAAATAAAATTTTGAAATATGGCTCTTCCCGCCATTGTTCCCTTTTGAATTTTGGATATATAGAGTGGCACTTATGCCATTCTCTCCAAATTTAAATTCAAATTCAAATTCATATTGATATTTTTAATTTCAATTTGTATTTCAAATTCATATTGATATTTTTAATTTCAAATTCAAATTCATATTGAAATTATTCTGTTTGAAATTGTATTTCAAAACCGAAATTCTAGTTTTCAAATTTTGATTTCAAGTTAAACTTCAATCTCAAATTTGATTTTCATGATTGAATGGCAAATTTAGAGATTGAAATTCTAATTTTAAATGGAGAATGGCACCAGTGCCATTCTCCAAGACCTCATAAGAAGTCCTTGAGAGTGGCACTAGTGCCAATATCCCTTGAGATAAATTGAAAGACCTCATAAGAAGTCCTTGAGAGTGGCACTAGTCAAGAATGGCAGTGATGCCAATCTCATGCTGGCAACTACATAATGACACTGAGATCATCAATCTCACATGTGCATTCTTCTATGTAGTGATCACTGTCTAAGCTGTGTAGAGATCATATGGAATTGTGTCAATCTCTGTGGAGAATGCCACCAATGGAAAATGGTAGTGGTGCCAATCTCATACCATGACCTGAAAACATGCACAAGGAATCCTAAACTCACATGTGCATTGGCACTTTTGCCATTATCCTACTGCAGCCAATAAAATTAGCGTTATGTCAATCTATAGGTTCAGTTTGTCTAGATTACCACTAGCGGAGAATGGCAGTGATGCCAATCTAATGCTGGCAACTACATAATGACACTGAGATCATCAAACTCACATGTGGAATGGAATAGGACACCACTCTCCTATGATCACTGGAATACCCCTACTAGAATAGTAGGGTAAACATTTGTACAAGTGGAGAATGGCAGTGGTGCCAATCTCTTATTAGGCCCTAAGAAATGGCATTGAGAAGCCTAAACTCACATGTGCAGAGATCATATGGATTTGTGTCAATATCTGTGGAGAATGCCACCAGTGGAGAATGGCAGTGGTGCGAATCTCATACCATGACCTAAAAACATGCACTTTTGCCATTATCCTACTGTGCATTCTTCTATGCAGTGATCACTGTCTCCACTGTGTAGAGATCATATGGAATCCTAAACTCACATTTGGATTGGAATCGGACACCACTCTCCTACGATCACTGGAATACCCCTCCTAGAATAGTAGGGTAAACATTTGTACAAGTGGAGAATGGCAGTGGTGTCAATCTCTTATTAGGTCCTAATAAATGGCATTGAGAAGCCTAAACTCACATGTGCATTCTTCTATGTAGTGATCACTGTCTCCGCTATGTAGAGATCGTATGGATTTGTGTCAATCTCTGTGGGGAAAACCACCAGTGGAGAAAGGCAGTGGTGCCAATCTCATACCATGACTTGAAAACATGCACAAGGAATCCTAAACTCACATGTGCATTCTTCTATGTAGTGATCACTGTCTCTGCTGTGTAGAGATCATATGGAACTATGTCAATCTCTGAGATCATCAAACTCACATGTGGATTGGAATCGGAACACGCTCCTATGATCAATGGAATACCCCCCCTAGAATAGTAGGGTAAACATTTGTACAAGTGGAGAATGGCAGTGGTGCCAATCTCTTATTAGGCCCTAAGAAATGGCATTGAGAAGCCTAAACTCACATGTACATTCTTCTATGTAGTGGTGCCAATCTCTTATTAGGCCTAGAAAATGGCACTTTGAAGCCTAAACTCACATGTGCAGTCAATAAAATTAGTGGAATGTCAATCTATAGGTTTAGTTTGTCTAGATTACCACTACATGTGCATTCTTCTATGTAGTGATCACCATCTCTACTGTGTAGATATCATATGGAATTGTGTCAATCTCTATGGAGAATGGCAGTGGTGCCAATCTCATACCATGACCTGAAAACATGCACAAGGAATCCTAAACTCACATGTGCATTGGCACTTTTGCCATTATCCTATTGCCATTCTTTGCTAGTGGTAATGTGCATTCTTCTATGTAGTGATCACTGTCTCCCATCTGTAGAGATAATACGGAGAATGCCACCAGTGGAGAATGGCAGTGGTGCCAATCTCATACCATGACCTGAAAACATGCACAAGGAATCCTAAACTCACATGTGAATTGGCACTTTTGCCATTATCCTACTGCAGCCAATAAAATTAGAGGAATGTCAATCTATAGCTTCAGTTTGTCTAGATTACCACTAGCGGAGAATGGCAGTGATGCCAATCTCATGCTTGCCCTAAGAAATGGCATTGAGAATCATAAACTCACATGTGCATTCTTCTATGTAGTGATCACTGTCTCCGCTGTGTAGATCATATGGAATTGTGTTAATCTCTGTGGAGAATGGCAGGGGTGCCAATCTCATACCATGAACTGAAAACATGCACAAGAAATTCTAAACTCACATGTGCATTGGCACTTTTGCTATTATCCTACTGCAGCCAATAAAATTATTGGACCACTAGTGGAGAATGGCAGTGATGCCAATCTAAACTCACATGTGCATTGGCACTTTTGCCATTATCCTACTGCAGCCAATAAAATTAGTGTTATGTCAATCTATAGGTTCAGTTTTCTAGATTACGACTAGCGGAGAATGGCAGTGATGCCAATCTAATGCTAACAACTACATAATGACACTGAGATCATCAAACTCACATGTGGAATGGAATAGGACACCACTCTCCTATGATCACTAGAATACCCCTACTAGAATAGTAGGGTAAACATTTGTACAAGTGGAGAATGGTATTGGTGCCAATCTCTTATTAGGCCCTAATAAATGGCAGTGGTGCCAATCTCTTATTAGGCCCTAATAAATGGCAGTGGAGAATGGCAGTGGTGGCAATCTCTTATTAGGCCCTAATAAATGGCAGTGGTGCCAATCTCATACCATGAACTGAAAACATGCACAAGGAATTCTAAACTCACATGTGCATTGGCACTTTTGCTATTATCCTACTGCAGCCAATAAAATTATTGGACCACTAGTGGAGAATGGCAATGATGCCAATCTAAACTCACATGTGCATTCGCACTTTTGCCACTGTCCTACTGCAGCCAATAAAATTAGTGGAATGTCAATCTATAGTTTCAGTTTGTCTAGATTACCACTAGCAGAGAAAGGCAGTGATGCCAATCTCATGCTGGCAACTACATAATGGCACTGAGATCATCAAACTCACATGTGCATTCTTCTTTGTAGTGATCACTGTCTCCGCTGTGTAGAGATCATATGGAATTGTGTCAATCTCTGTGGAGAATGCCACCAGTGGAGAATGGCAGTGGTGCCAATCTCATACCATGACCTGAAAACATGCACAAGGAATCCTAAACTCACATGTGCATTGGCACTTTTGCCACTATCCTACTGCAGCCAATAAAATTAGTGGAATGTCAATCTATAGGTTCAGTTTGTCTAGATTACCACTAGCGGAGAATGGCAGTGATGCCAATCTCATGAAGTTAACTACATAATGACACTGAGATCATCAAACTCACATGTGGAATGGAATAGGACACCACTCTCTTATGATCACTGGAATACCCCTCCTAGAATAGTAGGGTAAACATTTGTACAAGTGGAGAATGGCAGTGGTGCCGATCTCTTATTAGGCCTTAAGAAATGGCATTGAGAAGCCTAAACTCACATGTGTAGAGATCATATGGATTTGTGTCAATATCTGTGGAGAATGTCACCAGTGGAGAATGGCAGTGGTGGCAATCTCATACCATGACCTGAAAACATGCACTTTTGCCATTATCCTACTGTACATTCTTCTATGTAGTGATCACTGTCTCCGCTGTGTAGAGATCATATGGAATCCTAAACTCACATTTGGATTGGCACTTTTGCCATTATCCTACTGCAGCCAATAAAATTAGTGGAATGTCAATCTATAGGTTCAGTTTGTCTAGATTACCACTAGCGGAGAATGGCAGTGATGCCAATCTCATGTTTGCCCTAAGAAATGGCATTGAGAATCATAAACTCACATGTGCATTCTTCTATGTAGTGATCACTGTCTATAGGGTAAACATTTGTACAAGTGGAGAATGGTAGTGGTGCCAATCTCTTATTAGGCCCTAAGAAATGTCATTGAGAAGCCTAAACTCACACGTGCATTCTTTTAAACTCACATGCACAAGGAATCCTAAACTCACATGTGCATTCTTCTATGTAGTGATCACTGTCTCCGCTATGTAGAGATCATATGGAATTGTGTCAATCTCTGAGATCATAAAACTCACATGTGGATTGGAAACGGACACCACTCTCCTATGATCACTAAAATACCCCTCCTAGAATAGTAGGGTAAACATTTGTCCAAGTGGAGAATGGCAGTGGTGACAATCTCATACCATGACCTGAAAACATGCACAAGGAATCCTAAACTCACATGTGCATTGGCACTTTTGCCACTATCCTACTACAGCCAATAAAATTAGTGGAATGTCAATCTATAGGTTCAGTTTGTCTAGATTACCACTAGCGGAGAATGGCAGTGATGCCAATCTCATGCTGGCAACTACATAATGACACTGGGATCATCAAACTCACATGTGGAATGGAATAGGACACCACTCTCCTATGATCACTGGAATACCCATACTAGAATAGTAGGGTAAACATTTGTACAAGTGGAGAATGGCAGTGGTGCCAATCTCTTATTAGGCCCTAAGAAATGGCATTGAGAAGCCTAAACTCACATGTGCAGAGATCATATGGAATTGTGTCAATCTCTGTGGAGAATGCCACCAGTGGAGAATGGCAGTGGTGCCAATCTCATACCATGACCTAAAAACATGCATAAGGAATCCTAAAGTCACATGTGCATTCTTCTATGTAGTGATCACTGTCTCTGCTATGTAGAGATCATATGGAATTGTGTCAATCTCTTATTAGGCCCTGGAAGCCTAAACTCACATGTGCAGAGATCATATGGATTTGTGTCAATCTCTGTGGAGGAGAATGGCAGTGGCGCCAATCTCATACCATGACCTGAAAACATGCATAAGGAATCCTAAACTCAAATGTGCATTCTTCTATGTAGTGATCACTATCTCCGCTGTGTAGAGATCATATGGAATTGTGTCAATCTCTGTGGAGAATGCCACCAGTGGAGAATGGCAGTGGTGCCAATCTCATATCATGACCTGAAAACATGCACAAGGAATCCTAAACTCACATGTGCATTGGCACTTTTGCCACTATCCTACTGCAGCCAATAAAATTAGTGGAATGTCAATCTATAGGTTCAATTTGTCTAGATTACCACTAGCGGAGAATGGCAGTGATGCCAATCTCATGATGTCAACTACATAATGACACTGAGATCATCAAACTCACATGTGGAATGGAATAGGACACCACTCTACTATGATCACTGGAATGCCACCAGTGGAGAATGACAGTGGTGCCAATCTCATATCATGACCTGAAAACATGCACAAGGAATCCTAAACTCAAATGTGCATTGGCACTTTTGCCACTATCCTACTGCAGCCAATAAAATTAGTGGAATGTCCATCTATAGGTTCAGTTTGTCTAGATTACCACTAGAGTGGCAGTGATGCCACTCTACTATGATCACTTGATTGCCACCAGTGGAGAATGGCAGTGGTGCCAATCTCATACCATGACCTGAAAACATGCACAAGGAATCCTAAACTCACATGTGCATTGGCACTTTTGCCACTATCCTACTACAGCCAATAAAATTAGTGGAATGTCAATCTATAGGTTCAGTTTGTCTAGATTACCACTAGCGGAGAATGGCAGTGATGCCAATGTCATGCTGGCAACTACATAATGACACTGAGATCATCAAACTCACATGTGGAATGGAATAGGACACCACTCTACTATGATCACTGGAATGCCACCAGTGGAGAATGGCAGTGGTGCCAATCTCATACCATGACCTGAAAACATGCACAAGTAATCCTAAACTCACATGTGCATTGACACTTTTGCCACTATCCTACTGCAGCCAATAAAATTAGTGGAATGTCAATCTATAGGTTCAGTTTGTCTAGATTACCACTAGCGAAGAATGGCAGTGATGCCAATCTCATGCTGGCAACTACATAATGACACTGAGATCATCAAACTCACATGTGGAATGGAATAGGACACCACTCTACTATGATCACTGGAATGCCACCAGTGGAGAATGGCAGTGGTGCCAATCTCATACCATGACCTGAAAACATGCACAAGGAATCCTAATCTCACATGTGCATTGGCACTTTTGCCACTATCCTAATGCAGCCAATAAAATTAGTGAAATGTCAATCTATAGGTTCAGTTTGTTTAGATTACCACTAGCGAAGAATGGCAGTGATGCCAATCACAAGGAATCCTAAACTCACATGTGCAAAGATCATATGGAATTGTGTCAATCTCTGTGGAGAATGCCACCAGTGGAGAATGGCAGTAGTGCCAATCTCATACCATGATCTGAAAACATGCACAAGGAATCCTAAACTCACATGTGCATTGACACTTTTGCCATTATCCTACTGCAGCCAATAAAATTAGTGGAATGTCAATCTATAGTTCAGTTTGTCTAGATTACCACTAGCGGAGAATGGCAGTGATGCCAATCTCATGCTGGCAACTACATAATGACACTGAGATCATCAAACTCACATGTGGAATGGAATAGGACACCACTCTACTATGATCACTGGAATGCCACCAGTGGAGAATGGCAGTGGTGCCAATCTCATACCATGACCTGAAAACATGCACAAGGAATCCTAAACTCACATGTGCATTGGCACTTTTGCCACTATCCTACTGCAGCCAATAAAATTATTGGAATGTCAATCTATAGGTTCAGTTTATCTAGATTACCACTAGCGGAGAATGGCAGTGATGCCAATCTCATGATGTCAACTACATAATGACACTGAGATCATCAAACTCACATGTGGAATGGAATAGGACACCACTCTCTTATGATCACTGGAATACCCCTCCTAGAATAGTAGGGTAAACATTTGTACAAGTGGAGAATGGCAGTGGTGCCAATCTCTAATTAGGCCCTAAGAAATGGCATTGAGAAGCCTAAACTCACATGTGCAGAGATCATATGGAATTGTGTCAATCTCTATGGAGAATGCCACCAGTGGAGAATGGCAGTGGTGCCAATCTCATACCATGACCTGAAAACATGCACAAGGAAACCTAAACTCACATGTGCATTGGCACTTTTGCCATTATCCTACTGTAGCCAATAAAATTAGTGGAATGTCAATCTATATGTTCAGTTTGTCTAGATTACCACTAGCGGAGAATGGCAGTGATGCCAATCTCATGCTGGCAACTACATAATGACACTGAGATCATCAAACTCACATGTGGAATAGAATAGGACACCACTCTACTATGATCACTGGAATACCCTCCTAGAATAGTAGGGTAAACATTTGTACAACTGGAGAATGGCAGTGGTGCCAATCTCTTATTAGGCCCTAAGAAATGGCATTGAGAAGCCTAAACTCACATGTGCATTCTTCTATGTAGTGATCACTGTCTCTGCTGTGCAGAGATCATATGGAATTGTGTCAATCTCTGTGGAGAATGCCACCAGTGGAAAATGGCAGTGGTGCCAATCTCATACCATGACCTGAAAACATGCACAAGGAATACTAAACTCACATGTGCATTGACACTTTTGCCATTATCCTACTGCAGCCAATAAAATTAGTGGAATGTCAATCTATAGGTTCAGTTTGTCTAGATTACCACTAGCGGAGAATGGCAATGATTCCAATCTCATGCTGGCAACTACATAATGACACTGAGATCATCAAACTCACATGTGGAATGGAATAGGACACCACTCTACTATGATCACTGGAATACCCCTCCTAGAATAGTAGGGTAAACATCTGTACAAGTGGAGAATGGCAGTGGTGCCAATCTCTTATTAGGCCCTAAGAAATGGCGTTGAGAAGCCTAAACTCACATGTGCAGAGATCATATGGATTTGTGTCAATCTCTGTGGAGAATGCCACCAGTGGAGAATGGTAGTGGTGCCAATCTCATACCATGACCTAAAAACATGCACAAGGAATCCTAAAGTCACATGTGCATTCTTCTATGTAGTGATCACTGTGTCCGCTGTGTAGAGATCATATGGAATTGTGTCAATCTCTTATTAGGCCCTGGAAGTACCATGACCTGAAAACATGCATAAGGAATCCTAAACGCAAATGTGCATTCTTCTATGTAGTGATCACTGTCTCCGCTGTGTAGAGATTATATGGAATTGTGTCAATCTCTATGTAGAATGCCACCAGTGGAGAATGGTAGTGGTGCCATGTGATGAATCGAACTTCTGCCATTCTCCTTAACATCATGGAGGATGGCACCAGTGGCATTATCCTCAAACTCTCACGGAGGATGGCACTTGTGCCATTCTGAACAAACTCACAATCCATGTGTTCAATGCCATTTGTTACACTCTTCTAACATCATATTATGTTGGAGAATGGCACGAATACCATTCTTTATTATAACCATCTTAACTTTGATATTGTGTATATTTGCTTACTGTGTTGGTGTAGTTTTTCATAATGCATATATAAGTTGCTTCGCCTTGGTTATTTTGTTAATAGAAGTTGCATTGTGGTTGTAATATTTCCTACTACAGTTATGATTTTCTATTATACATTTCATTGTGTCCTTGGTTCTTTTGTTAACAGAACATTGCAAGAATGGCTAGCAAGGGAAAGAGAGGTTCGATAGGTGTCAGTTTATGATGGAGTTAGTTCTGGAAGAGGATGGTTTTTGGATATATACAATAACGAACTCCATAAAGTGCATTGTTTTGTGAACATCCAAGGAACAACTTTTGAAGATGTTGGACAAGTTAAAGAGATGGAGGATACCAAGAAAGACAACGTTCCTTGTCTCAAAATTCATACATTGGGAGGCAATGTGTATCAATTGGATCCTACTTGTTTTGATCATGCGAGGATGAATGCTACTGGGGAGGACACGATGATATCTAGGGGTTGGATTAATGAGCTAGAAAATTATACCAATCAACAGATATTAGAAAGCTTTGATTTGGTAACAAAAGGGATAAAGCAAGATATAAAAAAGAGTAGAAAGGTTTCGAAAAGAACCAAGAAAAGTGATGTTGAGGGATCAAGCTCTCAAGTGTCTCAGAACACATTGAAAGAGAAGGCTAGAGAGACCGGTGAGGAGGAAACAACAGGTGAGAAGGAAATAAGGTCAGATGGAAAAACAAGCATTGGGGATAAACTGGAGGCTAAAGACAAAGAGACAACTTTAGGAGGAAAACAGGGAGGTACGGGAATAGTCACTGATGGAATTGGAAGTGGAGGTGATGCAACGGGGAGTGGTGCGACACATATAACAAGACATGGTGAGAAATCATCTGAAGCAACTATCATCCTGTATAAGAAAATCCAGCCAGATGTTGACTTTAAGGCACTACAAAAGAAATTGGAAAGGAAGGACACAAGTATGATAGGCTTGATGGAGTACGTAGAGTACTTCCCATTTGGTTTGGAGTTTGAGGTGTTGATCCCAGTGATGAATTGCTTTAGAGCACCAAGCCAATATGTGTACAGGACATTGACCCTCAGCTATGTTAGTGACTTGGTCAAGAGTTTTGCAATGAATGCACGACCTCCTGCGACATGTGCATATCTTATGCCTTACCACACAAGCACAAATACTCCGATGTGCAAGGAAGAGATAAAGGTGGAAAAGTTAAAGGAGTATAATTATTGGATTCTCATAGGGCAGCATTCGATTTATGCTGCCAGGATATTTATAACTAAAGCACATGGAGAAGCCTTCAATCAACGAAAAGGTTTCTATACATGGAGGAAGGCGAGAATTGTTGTCAATGCACCAGTTGAAGCAAGTTGTAAGATATCATCAACGGCCAACATGGAGGCACAGACCGTTTTGAAAAATCAACCATATATCGATATCTTACAACACCTAAGGGCGCAGTGGATTGCATTCGGACGACCAAAGAAACCAGCCCAAGGCCTTGTCAAAGGGCATAAAGATCGACAAAGTTGGGATGTGAGTAATAAACTTTGTTTTGTATGCATTTTTTTTTTCAAGAATGTTTATGGCTTTGAAAAAGAAATGATAGTAGTGTCAATTCCCTGATGTGAGAATGGCACTAGTGCCATTCTTCTAGTTACCAAATCATGCTTTTGACATGGTAATGGGAGAATCGCACTAGTGTCATTATTATCTCTATTACATGATTTGGATTAGAAGAATGTCTAAGATGATTTTGATTTTTTTATATAGAATTTTGTAGGAGTTGCAAGCGTATCGATGGGCGCAAACTTTGCTACCAAGGACACACACATGGTCACATACGATGATGACATCTACGAACAATGGATTAGGATTTTGACATTGGTGAAGCAGGGTGATCTTGAGGGTCGAAATCCCACAATTACATATATGAGGTGTCTGCTAGGATTGGAAGATGAAGATGTACGTGCACTTCAAGCAGAGATTGAGTCTAAAGAAATAGTCTTGGTCAAGTCAAGCAAAGACAAGGACTCCATTGAAATGTCTCAACGGGCAATGGAGATTAAGCACGATAGAGCCCTGAAAGAAGCGCTCATCAAGGAGTTCAACTCACGTCACCCTTCCCACCAACATCAAACATGGGATGCCCTTGCAACTTACTTCAAAATTGATTCAATTGTTTATCAGAGCTTCAAGGGTTCATGTGAGTCATGGGTCAAAGAGAAGCTGCAAGTTGGCAAGTCCACACCTGATTTCCCAAAAGCCGCATCAATCTATGTTGATTGGGTGATTAGTTCAATAGAGGGTAACAAGTCTACATCGCAGTCTTGTTTTCCTTGGACAATTATTCAAGTGAACATAGGGGGAGAGCTTTCTAACACGTCACTCCAAGGGACAACTTCCAATCAGCTTGTGTGTGCTTGACACCTCAGAGGGATCTGCCAAAGGCATGTGTTGGGATAAGGATGCCTTCAAGAAGTTGCTTTGTGGCTTGATGGAGACCATTGCCACTCCGTCACAGTATGTATTGCTATCATTTATGACAATCATAGAGATGGTAAATCTCAAGGAAGCAATGATAGAGGCTCAATTTTGGCATAGAATGTTTGTGGGTGTTATCCATGAATCGAATAGTGCACAAAAGGGTTTGTCTGAGACCTTCTATTTTTTGTCATTTGTCAGCTCACATGATGGGTTTGATGGATTTGAGCACATGTTAGAAAACACAAGGCCATACACAATAATTGAGGACAATATTCTTTATTCTGATGAGGACGATGAGTATGAAAAAGAGGCGGTTGTGAAGCATGGCATCATCAAGGAGTGCATCAGGTGCTATTGTAGTAGGGAACATGAAGTTCTTGTTGACGTCTTTACTAATGGATGTGTGGCATTACAAGCATTGTCAAGCAAAAGAAAAGTGATCTCACTGGTGAAGACATCCCAATAGGCGACAGAGGTCGAGGCTATGTGTGTGGCACATGCATCAAATAATCCCCATATTAAGATTTGGTCTAGCATTGAGAGGCCTCTTGAGACACATAGAGCTGATTCACCTATCGATGAAGGAATTAAAGAGGATGAGCATCACATTGAAGACTTGCAACCTTTAACTGAAGCAGATCTTGAAGCTATCCCAAAGATTACATTGGAAGATTTGGAGCAAGGTCTTTAGCTACTCATTTATGCCTTGTGTATTCAGTTTCAAAATAATATGACTTTTATGGATTTTCTCGATTGCACATACTCTCATTATATTAAAGAGATTAAACATTAGGTATGATAAAATTGTGTGACATAATGACATGGGGAATGGTACTAGTGCCATTCTCCCTGTGTCGGGTTATATGTAAGAGGTACTATTAACATTTTGTGTGACCTCATATGGAGAATGGCACTAGTGCCATTCTCTCTTTGTGGTTATGTAGAAATGGTAATATTGTTATGTTCCTTTCTTGAATCTATGTTAGTTGAAAGCATTACAGAGATTAAAAATTGTATAGTATTAACTATGCTACCAAAGTTTTGATTTGGGTGCAATCGGGCTCCCACTAAGGCTTTAAAAACAAAAACTCCTTTTGAGGTCTAGAATGACAGGAAGCCTTCAGTGGATCACTTCCGAGTCTTTGGATGCCTTGCTTATGCCCATGTGCCAGTTGAATTTAGGCACAAGTTGTCAGATAAAGCCATCAAATGCATATTTGTTGGATACAGTGCAGAAAGCAAGGGGTACCGTCTCTAGAATCCTGCTACATGCAAGATCATAGTAAGTAGAGATGTGATATTTTCTGAAAATTCAGCTCACACTCAGGCTGAATTTTAAATGCCTTCTTGGACCAAAGTAATACAGTATCTATGCTTTCAGATCATGCATTGTACATTTCTTTTGGGACATGGGGGGGAGGCACTAGTAGTATTCTCTCCTCCCAATGAGGGTATAGAGAAAGGCACTAGTGGCATTCTCCATAACCTTATATGTAAAATGGCACTAGCACCACCCCAAGAGAAGAATGGCACTATTGCCATTCTCTTTATGAGTTCAAAGAGAAAGGTTGCACTATTTGCATTCTCAATTGACTTTAGAGAGATTGGCACTTTTGCCATTCCCCAAAAAGACAATGGAATCAGTGAACGACGATGGATAATGTTCATACTTTATTGTTATTTATTAGTTTCATATGCTTTTGTGCTTCGACATTGTTGAATACACTCTAAAGAATCAAAATATTTCTATATTCCTCAACTTCCACAGGGACCAATGATGCATGGAAGGATATGGAGACATCAAATGTAGAGGACAACATACCACCCAAAATGGGGACTATCAATTACGTGATGGATACAAGAGGTATAGAAGAAAACATAACCCCAAAAATGGAGAAAATTGCAAGGAATGTCACAAATCCTATACTTTTAGAAGAGAACATGGATGAACGTACTGTCTCAACATTGGGGACAAAACTAGATAATCTTATTGTTGATGCAAACATGTATGAAATCATAGCACCTGACAATTTGGATGAGTCAGAAGCTAGCAACTTCAAGGAGAATTTGGATCTATATCCACATACAATTTCTTTGGATATGCCACGATTAACAATCATATTAGACTTGAATGGCCTGTTATTAAGTCGCTGCCTATTCAAGTCTCCAATACATCCGTCTATTATGCATGGCAAAAATAGTTATATGGTTGTTCGTCCTGGGTGCATAGAATTTCTTAAAATCTTGCTACAAAGATTTAATGTAGGTATCTGGTCAACTGCGATGGAGTATAACGTACTTGATATGGTAGGAAAGCTGCAAAATTATGCAAATGAGAGCCTCCCTTTCTTTGTTATATGGTCTCAGCAAGGATGCTACACTTACAATAAGACGAGGATAAATAGGCCTGACAAGGTTGGTGTTGAGGCAATGTTCAAACCCTTAGCAAAAATCTCAAAGGCATTTGGATGTGATGCTAGAAGGACAATCCTTGTTGATGACTCCCCATACAAGGCTTGCATTAGCCCTCCATCAAATTGCATATTTCCTTCAACGTTTGATGTACAAGACAAGGATGATAATATTCTACTGAGAGAGTTGATGCCGTACTTACTACAACACGATGAGACTAAAGATGTGCGCAGCATGATTGAGACAAATCGGTATGGACAATTACCTGTGATGGAGGGGCATAAGGATTTCAACCTTGTCCAGAAAGTAATTGATGAATGGAGGGAGGAAAATCATGCATGGTCAAGAATGGAATATAAAACAAGAAATCTTCCTCTTGCAGATCAACTAAGAGAGAGGGATATAGATGGTAGGGCAACCCATGGTGGTGATGGCCAGGTGCCTAAACTCAACGCATCCCAAATAAGACTTTTAAGGAATGCTCCGCAACTCTCTAGCATGAATGCTATGCAAGTTTCTCAATTGGCTATAGACCTAGGGTACAAAGGTCGCTATATCAAGAAATACATTGCTAAGGGCTACATAAACCGACTACAGAATGCGTTTTCTTTTGTGATGTAGATAGATATACATTCAAATCAAGCTTGAGTAGGTACATACCAGAATGAGATCCATTTGGACCACCAAAGTTACCTGTCCCTATCAACGAAGTGTTCTGGATAAAAAATGTGGCTTTCGAGGTGCATGAGTCAACCATTATAGGTGCTGGCTTGGGCTTGTTTGTGCATGGCTCCATCAAGAGAGGGACTACTATTCTCCATTATGGAGGTGACAAGTACTCCTACAGAGACTGGAAGGAATTATGTAGAGTTCATCCAAGGCTAAAGAAGTACTCTATCCAAGAGAACCCTACTGTCCCTATGAAGGATATGGTGCATATTGTTGGTGATGTTCAATATGGCAATGTGGCACGATTTATTAACAGCAATAGAAATACCAATGTAAAGCCAAATGTTTGTTATGTATTTTCCCCTGATGTTCCACCTTGGTATGACCCCATGATGAACATAGATATTGCAGAATATGGTCACATTTGTATTGAATCCATAGATGATATACATGCAGGAGAGGAGCTATTTGCAGACTATGAGTTTTGAATAACAACATTGTATATCTTTATACAATCATTACTTATGGGAATTACTACTTTCTTGCCAACTATGTAAATTGGTGCGTAATTGTTGTGTGTGAATAATATGCAAACATGTTCATAAATACATTCATATTGTATTTTGAAGGAGTGTCTCTCGTGCCATTCTTTCCAGTGCCATTCTCTTTGGGGCTAGAAATTGAGAGTTTCTTTGGAATCATGATTTATTTCAGGGATTTCAATGGTGTATCAACAAGTTGTTATGTTTTCATCCTAAAGTGTACTTTTTTACTTTGCAATGAGTAATCAACATGACATGTAAAGTTATCGTTTTACAATAATGCTAGTCAGTCTAAACATTGAAAGTGCACAATAAATGATTGTCATTGCCACCTAAATTACATCAAATGCTTGTCATTGCCCATTGATTTTCCATCAACTACATATCTTGCATTCATTCTCCTCAACTACATATCTTGATTTTCCATCACTACATATCTTACTAAGTTAAAGAGCCTGTGCATTTTCATTGCAATACTCATGGCTATTAATTACACTCTACATTTTTTAAATGGTGTTTTGGAGATTTTCAAATGAGAATGCTCACAACAAAAGCGAGTCTCAATATCAATGGAAATTCCAGAGACCCGTTATTATGAAGGTGTTTTTGAACATCACTATGGCTCACGAGATGAATCTAACTCAAATGGGTTTCAAAGTTTATTATTTTGTTGATGATAATGTAGTTTAGACACTGATATTCTATTTATTATTTGAGAATGTAGTTGATATTTCAGATTTCATGAATGGCTATCTAGCCTATTTTCACATATTTCTCATGTTTTTTATCCAGAAGCAAAGAAGATCATATGCAGCCATGATGTAGTCTTCAATGAGAAGAAGATGCATAAGGCACCCATGAGGGATGTGGAAATGAGGAAAATCACTTTCCAGGATGTGAATCCATCTACATATGTTGATAGACAGCAAGCTGTCCATGCACTAAATGTGCAAGAAATGGTACCACCAAGTACTCCCATAGGTATACAAGCAAGGGTAGATGATGGATCATCTATTGGTGGAAATGATGAGCCAAATGTGGCTGATATGCAGGTGGGACAGCAAGCTGAAATGCCCTTGAGAAGATCATCTAGAGTGTCTAGACCGCCTGATAGGTTTGTTCCAGGGGTAGACTATGTGATGCTTACTGATTGTGGGGAGCCTTCTTGCTACAGAGAGGCTATGATGCGCAAGGATCAACGCAAGTGGGAGTATGCTATGCAATCCGAGATGAGTTCACTTATGAAGAATAAGACTTGGGACTTGGTTTCTTTGCCACATGGAAAGAAAGCATTGCCATGTAAATGGGTCTACAAAATGAAGGTCACAGGTGATGATGTGCCTAGGTACAAGTCTCGTTTGGTCGCTAAAGGGTTCAAGCAAGAGAAGGGTGTGGACTTTGATGAGATGTTCTCTCCAGTTGTGAAGATGACCACACTTAGATGCATGCTTGGACTAGTGGCAGTAGAGGATATGGAGCTTATGCAGATGGATGTCAAGACAGCTTTCTTGCATGGGGATTTGCATGAGGAAATTTACATGGTTCAGCCAGAAGGCTTTGAAGAAAAGGGCAAAGAGCATTTAGTTTACAAGCTGAAGAAGAGTCTCTATGGTCTTAAGCAAGCGCCTAGAGAATGGTATCAGAAGTTTGATGCTTTCATTCAGTCCCAGGGTTTTTTTAGGAGTGAAATTGATCACTGCCTCTACACTAAAAGGGGTAAGGATAATAGCCTAATAATCTTGGCACTATATGTGGATGATATGCTATTGGCTAGCAAGAATACTTATGAGCTAGATGCATTAAAGGCCAAGTTGCATGAGGCCTTTGATATGAAGGATTTGGGATTTGCAGGTCATATTCTTGGTATGCGCATCACGCGTGATCGGAGTAGGAAACTCCTTTGGCTTTCATAAAAAGAGTATGTTACAAAAGTATTGTAGCATTTCAATATGGAGGGGGGGAAGGCAGTGAGTACTCCATTGCCTCCATATGTGAAACTGAGTCATACAGAGTCCCAAATCAGATGAGAAAAGGGCCATGATGGCCAAGGTTCCTTATGCATCAGCGGTTGGGAGTCTTATGTATGCTATGATAGCTACTAGACCAGACATTGCATTTGCAATGGGAGTTGTTAGCCGGTAGATGGCTAATCCAGGAAAGAGGCATTGGGAGGCAGTTAAGTGCATCATGAGGTACATGAAGGGTACCAAGGAGATGTGCATCTACTTTGGTAAAGGAGACATGCGTGTACTTGGGTACATAGATTCAAACTATGCAGGGCATGTGGATAGTAGGAGATCCACTTCTGGTTATGTGTTCACCTTTGCAGGTGGTGTAGTGTCGTGGATGTCTCGCGCACAGAAGTTTGTTGCTTTGTCTACCACAGAGGCTGAGTATGTTGCAGCCACAGAGGGTTGCAAGGAGGCTATATGGCTTGATCGGCTAGTGGGAGATTTGGGGATTCATACAGGTGTACCGACATTGCATAGTGATTCCATGAGTGCTATTCAACTAGCATGGAATCCAGTCTTTCATGCAAAGATCAAACACATTGAGGTCAGGTACCATTTCATCAGGGAGGTACTTGAGGACAAGCACATAGAGCTTGTCAAGGTTCATACAGATGATAACCCTACAGATATGCTGACGAAGAGTCTACCTAGTCAGCGGTTTGAGTATTGTCGTGTGTTGATGGGCATTGGATAGTATGCTCACTGGTTGTTCTCCCTTAAAGGCACATTGTCCTTTAAGTGGGAGGTTGTGGGGGTTAAAGGTCACTGTGCCTTTACCCCAGTTATGTCCAATACTCAAACACATATATAAATGAATGAAAAAGAAGATTAGGGTGGTTCCGCACCCACCAAAACTTATGTGGCTCTCTGTTTCTCTCTCTCCTTCTTCCATTCTTGCTTCTGTTGAGAGCTCTCTCATATACTCTCCACCATTATTAGTCCGTAGGCGTTTAAGTGTTCTACCTGACTGATTTTCAGCCAAAGCCAACTTTTTTTGAAATACCTGGAACACATCACTCTTCCGAGCTATAGCATAAGCCCACACTTTCCTAGTTGCATCATCAATGAATGTCACATAGTATTCAGCCCCGCCTAATGACCATGTAGGCATGGGACCACATACGTCTAAATGCACCAAATCAAGCTTTTCAAGCTCCTTCCCTCCCCTTCTTTTATGGGCTGATTTAGTCTGCTTCCCATAGAGACAGTGCTCACAAAATTCAAAATCAGAAAAACTCAAATGTGGTACATAACCCAAACGGCATAAGAGTTTCATTCCATTTTAGCTCATGTGCCCCAACCTATAATGCCACAAAGAAGTACTTGGCTACTCGGTTATTGCAACAACATGATCAGACACCCCTAATACATGTAAGGGATACAAAGTCCCACACTTGGCACCCCTGGCCAAAACCATAGAGCCATTCTGAATTTTCCAACTCTGAAAGCCAAAAGTGGTGTGAAAATCGGCATCATCTAGCTGACCCGTTGAAATAAGACTCTTGGTCAACTTAGGCACATGTCTCACATTTGTCACCTACTCCCACTATGTCACATGCATAGTTATTTCCAAGATGCACACAACCTGTCTTTCCATTGTCATAAGTGGAGAACCATTCCCTATGGGGAGTAACATGGAATGAAGCACCATAATCCAAAATCCAATCCTGGGAATATGCATCGTCTGAAGTGGTGAGCAAGTCTACAGGTAGACTAGACATGAAGAGAATGTCATTGTCACTATCATCAGTGACTGCATTAATTTCCTCGATCTTCATTTTTCCTTTGTCCTCTTTTGG
The DNA here is from genome assembly GCF_047967505.1 of Dipteris shenzhenensis. NCBI lineage: Eukaryota > Viridiplantae > Streptophyta > Polypodiopsida > Gleicheniales > Dipteridaceae > Dipteris > Dipteris shenzhenensis. The sequence continues at coordinate 50,014,364 of NC_141600.1, read as the reverse complement.
ACTCTCTTCCTTCTTATTTGCACCCCAATTTGCATTCTTTTTCTTATCCTTTTGCTCTCTTTTAAGCTTGTAGCAATCCTTTTTCATATGGCCCTTCTTGCCACAGTGGTAACACTCAATGTTTCGTGCCCTGGATTTGCTACGAGACTTCCCTCTTTCTTGGGACTTCCCCCCGAACTGTGATCTACCCCTTTGCACATTTAAGGCTGCATCCTGCTTGCTGCCATCCATAGACTCTCTTCCTTTTTATTTGCACCCCAATTTGCATTCTTTTTCTTATCCTTTTGCTCTCTTTTAAGCTTGTAGCAATCCTTTTTCATATGGCCCTTCTTGCCACAGTGGTAACACTCAATGTTTCGTGCCTTGGATTTGCTACGAGACTTCCCTCCTTCTTGGGACTTCCCCCCGAACTGTGATCTACCCCTTTGCACATTTAAGGCTGCATCCTGCTTGTTGCCATCCATAGACTTCCATCTAATCTCTTCGGCCAACAAGCTACCCACAACATCATCAAACTTCAGTACTCCACTAGGTGTAGAGTTATCGATAGCTGTACGGAAGGTATCCCATGAGGATGGCAATGAACATAAGAGAAATATTGCCTTAATCTCTGCATCAAAAATCATCTTCTGAGCCTGAAGCTGGCTGAAAATAATATTGAATTCATTCAAGTGAGAAGCAATGGAGACCCCTTCCTTCATCTGCAGCTCAAACAACCTCTTCATGAGGTAAACTTTATTAGAGGCAATTTCCTTCTCATAAATGGCACACAATTTCTTCCACAAATCTTCCCTAGTCTGCTCATTTACTACTGTGAAATAAATTGACTTTGCAAGATGAATTCTAATAGTAGACTTTGCTAATGCATCTAACTCATTCCAATCATCCTCAAACATATCTGCAAGCTTAGCTTCAATCCCTGCCAAGGGTTTAATATGCTTCTTTTGAATAAGCACATCCCTTATTTGTTCTTTCCACAAAGAAAAGTTTGTCCCATCAAACTTTTTAATGCTGAAAAACTCCTTTTCAGACATGGAAGAGGATGCCATGATGCAAATGAAACAAAATCCCAAATGCTAGTACCTGCAAAAGAGAAATCACACCAAATACCAGGTGCACCCAATATGTCTGCTTTAATGAAGGATAGTTATGAAGAGAGTGGGAGAGAAGTAAGGAGTCTCACTTGCAGCTTTCTCACATACACAATGGGGGAATACACACAAAGGTGGAGGCTGAAAACAGTTTTCCTCTTCTTAGTTGTGAAAGCCAAAAGAACTCTCCTTAGTACAAAAGGAATAGTTGAACCCTATATGTGGGTCTCAAACCAAACTCAGCTAACTAAGGTGGCATACTAACTAAGCCACTAACTAGAGTACATAAAGATAGCTGTCATCTAGCTATTATTCATGGGCGGTGTACCAACCGCATCTGTAGCTAACAAGTCATTGACATAAATGCACAATGGTCACCCTGGCATATCACGAGTGGAGCTCGATATCTCAACACTCGCCCTCGAGCTCAATCCCAATTCCTACACACCAAGCAAGTCTCTAAACTTGCGCAGCTTCTCTGCACCCAATGCCTTCGTGAATATGTCAGCTACCTGATCCTCCGTGCTGACATAACCTAGATCAATAAAACCTTCTAGAACCTTCTCCCACACATAGTGATAATGCACCTCAATGTGCTTTGTTCTAGCATGATAGATTGGGTTATTTGCCAAGTGTATACTGCTCATGTTGTCACAATAAATGACAATTGGCCCATCTGTAGACTGATTCATATCATAAAGTAGCTTATGCAACTAAGCTACCTCACATGCAGCCATTGTTGCACCCCTGTACTCAGCCTCTGTGCTTGACAAGGCAACTGTAGGCTGTTTCTTGCTGCTCCAAGTGACTGTAGCACTCCCAAAAGAGAACACATATCCACTGGTAGATCGTCTATCAGAAATACTACCAGTCCAATCAACATCAGTGTATCCATGCAACTGTATCTGAACCCCAGTCTCATAAAATAGTCCATACTGCAATGTGGACTTCACATACCTCAATATGCGTCTAGCCACATCCAAATGCGGTTTCCTTGGAGCCTGCATAAACTGACTTACCAACCCAACAGCATAGCTGGTAATAGTCATATAAATCAAACTTCCTACTATGTGTCTATACATAGTAGGGTCTTCCAGAAGCTCATCTACATCTGCGCTCAACTTCACATTCTGCTCCAAAGGAACTGAAATAGGCTTACAGCCTGTCATCCCATATTTTGATAGCATGTCCAATCCATATTGCCTCTACAAGAGCCATATCCCACTTGTGGATCTAATCACCTCAATGCCCAAGAAGTAACGCAGCTCTCCCAAATCCTTCATCTCAAACTTCTACTTCAATAGCATTTTCACATGAAGGATATCTTCATCACTATCACCTGTGATGATCAAATCAACATAAATGACAAGCAGCATAATGCCTTTCTCTGTTTTTCTCACATAAAGTGAGAAATCTGCCTTGGAAATCTGAAAGCCAATAGTGACAAGATACTGTCCTATCTTGTCAGACCATGCTCTGGGTGCTTGCTTCAAGCCATACAAGGCCTTCTTCAACCTGCAAACAAACTCAGGATGAATAGCATGAACATAACCTAGTGGCTGCTCCATATAGACCTCTTCTTGCAAATCACCATGCAAGAAGGCATTCTTTACATCCATCTGATGTAAAGACTATCCCTTTGATGCAGCCATAGCAATGACTACTCTTACAGTTGCCATCCTTGCAACTCGACTAAATGTTTCTTCATAATCAATGCCATATGTCTGTGCATACCCCTTGATAACCAATCTTGCCTTGTATATGTTCACAGAACCATCTGCATTGTGCTTCACCTTATAAACCCACTTACAGCCAATTGCATTCTTGTCTTTAGGCAAAGGCACCAATTCCTATGTAGCATTTGCTTCCAAGGCATCCATTTCTTCATCCATGGGTTTCTCCCATTTTTCTTTTCCCATGGCTTGCTCAAAAGAGGTGGCTTCTGGTTCCTGTATCACTTTGACCATATAGGCATAGTGAATGGCTGTAAATCCATCATATTTCAGCCTATCCACAGGATACCTAGCTCTGGTAGACCTACACAAAATAGGCTCACTTCCAGGTGCTCTCAAAACATCCCTGGTCTTCCTTACTCCAGGTGTAACAACAGAAGGAATACCCAACTCATCATCAATGCTCTGTTCTAAGCCACTGGATTCACCATCCACATAAGAGTGACCTGCATTCACATCAAACATGGGCTGATCTACCTTCTCTTTTCCTTTTCGTGATACCTGCATACCACTATCTGCATTGCTTTGAGGAGATTCTCCTGATCTCAATCTGCCTGTCCATGGTGAAGTATGTGAACCACTGCTAGAGGACACTGCAGGTCCACTAATATTTTGTGATTGCTGCTGTGAATTCTGTGCAGCATTACCATTTTGTGCATCTACATCATCAATCACATTTACTGGCTTATACCAGCTGCTCATCTCATCAAAAACAACATCTCTGCTCACTGTAAACTTACGAGTAGAAGGGTTATAGCATCTATACCCTTTCTGCTGTAAAGAATAACCAATAAAGATGCACTTCTCAGCTTTTGGATCCACCAACTTGGACCTCAACTCATTTGGCACATGAACATAGGCAATGCAACAAAAAATTTTCAAATGAGAAATATCTGGTTTCCTACCAGTATACCTCTCCTCTGGCATCATGCCATGTATTACTGCAGTGGGAGTCCTGTTCATTATGTAAACTGCTGTAGCAACTGCTTCGGCCTAGTATACCTCTCCTCTGGCATCATGCCATGTATTACTGCAGTGGGAGTCCTGTTCATTATGTAAACTGCTGTAGCAACTGGCAGGTCTTTTTCGTTGAGCATGGCACGAGATACCTCTCCAATATGCCTGTTTTTCCTTTCTGCAAGTCCATTTTGCTGTGGGGTATGACTGCATGAATATTGTTGCTTTATGCCATGCTCCTGCAGGAACCTTGCAAACTCATTTGAGAGGTACTCTCCCCCTCCATCTGACCTTAGGCATTTTATTTGCAAGCCTGTTTCTTTTTCAACCATAGCTTTAAAAGCTTTGAAATGCCCAGACACTTCACTTTTCTTTTTCATAAAATACACCCAAACTTTTCTGCTATAGTCATCAATAAAAGTGATAAAATAATGACAGCCTCCAATAAATGCAGCTTTAGTAGTCCACACATCAGAGTGGATTAATTCCAATGGCCTCTTACTCTCTTGAACATGTCTAGGAAATGGTTTCCTTGCCTGTTTTCCAAATTGACAGGCTTCACATACCTTATGCATTTCTGCAACCTTGAACTTAGGCAATCCTGCAACAATATTTTGGGCCTGCATTAATTTAAGTCGTTGTACATTAACATGTGTTTATGCTAGATATCAATATCTACAACTACACCGGTCCCATGTGCAAACATTGCTGCACTCAATCCAGGCATGTTTGCATCCAACGTAAACATCCTGCCCTTCTTCTTCCCTTTTGCTACCAAGCGACCTTTATTTTTCATATCCTCAACAAAGCATCCATGAGGATTAAATCGGACCTGCAAGCCCTGCTCAACCATTTGACCAATAGAAACCAGGTTCTTGGTGACATTCGGGACATGAAATACATCAGACAGGTATTTCTTTTTCCCATCCTGCATAGACAAAGGAATTTTACCAATCTACACAATAGGATGTGCAGTATCATCACCAGTCTCCACAAATCCTGGTCTTTCCATTTTCCTTGCATCCTGCATCCATTTTGCATGACCTTGTCACATGGTTTGATGCACCTGAGTCAACCTACCACACATTATAGCTTTCTTCTGCACTTGTCACAGAATTGGTCATGTGTTGCACCATAAACAAATGCTCATTTCTGTCATCACCCTGTCTACTAGAGGATGCATAATTGCCTTGCTGCAATTTTCCATTCATGATGTCATTCTGCTTTTTGTAGCAGTCTTTAGCCATATGACCCATTTTACCACAGTAGTAGCATTCAACATTGCTGTTTGCATTTTGGCCTCTTTGCCATCCACCACGACCTCTTTGGCTCCCCCTGCCTCTAAGGTTACCACGTCCTCCTCCATAGGACTGGTTTTCTTGAATTTGCTGCATATTCTAAATTTTGCCACGGCCTCCAGATCGGCTTGCTCTACCTCTGCCTCTACCTCTTCCAGCATTTGAGTAGAAGAAGACAGTTTCTTTTGAAGTTCCTCCTGAAGAAGATGCACCACCATTTCTCTCCTCTTCAGAAATTAGAAGAGCAATCAACTCCCCAAAATCAGGAAAATTCTCACGGATGGCAATGGATGTCCGAAACTATGCATAATCCTTTCCTAGACCATTCAAGGTCACAAAAACTAAATCATCATCTTCCACTGGCGACCCAATGGAAGCAAGTGCATCTGCAATCTTCTTCACCTTCATGTGGTAGTCATTGATGCTCATATTTTCTCTCTGCACATTATGCAACTCCTGCTTGAGCTACATTTTCCTAGCTTGCGTATTTGTGCTATACATTTTTGTCAAAGTATCCCATGCCTCCTTCGGCGTACTTGCATCCTGAATATGCTCAATCATAGAATCTGAAATACTGATAGACAGCCAGTACATAACTTTTCTAGCTCTCTCATGCCATCCTTTAAATGCCTGCAACTCCTGTTGATTGGGAACATTAGGAATAACTGGTTCTTGTTCAGCTCCAGTAATGAACTCCCAATAGCCTTTTCCCTTAAGGAAATTCATCATTCTAAACTTCCATGCTGGGAAGTTGTTCTTGTCAAGCTTTTCAGTAACAATCTGTGAAAGAGCATCAGACGCCATTACAGAACACTGCAAAATATTCTGTCACTGCAAAAAACACAACTTCTGCCTCACAAGGGCAAATCTGCAAAACTAACGAAAGTGGTATTTGACCACACAGTCACTTCTTAGTGACGATTTTGCATCAACAGGCAATAAGAATGATTTTGTCACTCCCAATATCTTTGCGCACAAGCATACGATGCAATTTCTGCGGTAACTTTTCACCGACCTGTAGAACAGTGGTCGCACAGCAAAAACAGGGCACTTTCCTGAGAGCCTGCGGAAAACTTCCACCACCAAAACAGACCCCGAAATGGCCTCGAATCAAAAGAATAATGTCACCATGGGCTTTGCCCTCACCCGCAACATATACTACCCTCTCGCCACACCGTGAAGGGCATCCCAATCTAAGACAATGCACTCTTGCACTTTTCGGCTGTGCTATCTGCAGAGATTTGCTCCCAAACTCAAAAAAGGAAAGCAATACTGATCCTCTTACCAAGACACCACGAACTTGGTTTGCTTTCTTGAGCTCCTTACCACGAACTGAGCTCTGATACCATGTGAAGAGAGTGGGAGAGAAGTAAGGAGTCTCACTTGTAGCTTTCTCACAAACACAATGGTGGAATACACACAAAGGTGGAGGCTGAAAACAGTTTTCCTCTTCCTAGTTGTGAAAGCCAAAAGAACTCTCCTTAGTACAAAAGGAATAGGTGAACCCTACATGTGGGTCTCAAACCAAACTCAGCTAACTAAGGTGGCATACTAACTGAGCCACTAACTAGAGTACATAAAGATAGTTGTCATCCAGCTATTATTCATGGGCGGTGTACCAACTGCAGTCGATGACATAAATGCACAACGGTCACCCTCGCATATCATGAGCGGAGCTCGATATCTCAACAATAGTGTTACCAAAACTCAAGGCTCAAAGCATCAAAATCTCATGTGCATATACTATGCATCCATATGAGCAAATCTGGCCCAAAAGAAAATGTCAACCCACAATGACATAACAATGGCAAATATAATGCCAATAAGAGCCAAATGGCTCAAGCATAAACACCGTCCATGGGCATAAGCGTCAATAATGTCTCATCCAAAAGATCATAACACAACCTGTGCATCCACTGCAATATGTCAAAGCTGTCCCTCAGCATAAATTAGCATCTGTGTGCTAAACGTCCATCAATAAAGCATTCCACGAGGCAATCTGGGCCTATTAGCACATCCAACAAGGATCGCAATGCATCCAAATCATAAGGTATATCTAAGAAATCACGGCCTTATGGCAATGACTACTAGTGAATGTAGAACCTGGGACGTCTTGACTGCATAATCGAACTCGGCAAGACAATCTGCAAATATCTCTCTTCTGTCACAACTCCAAAACTCATCCAAGGATGGAGTAAGAGCCAGCAACCCTTGCATTTACTTGCAAAAATGAACCTTAGGAAACTTAACCTTAGCCAAAATACCACATGGCAATCAATGAGAAGGTCTTGGAAACTTTGAGAAATTTATTTCAAAGAGACGATGGAAAAACACAAAGAATCACAACTCCCTCGATTCTTCACAGAATGGCAAGCAGCTTTGTAGACATATGTTTTCCCTAATCTTCTATTTCATCCATATATATATGTGTTTGAGTATTGTACATAACCAAGGTTAAGGTACAGTGGCCTTTAACCCCCACAACATTCTCGCTTAATTTCTTACTATAGGTGGGTGTAGTATTCCAACCCACAATAAGAATTCACAATGGATGACAAGTCAAATCAAATGAGCCTTTATGAATCAAATGGCCTCAATTCTAGCACAATTCTTCACAAGAAAGATGTCCCAGAATCTATAGAAGCTTGCCCTTGGAAATATGTATATAATATCTCTAAACAAGCTAGTATGCCTTTATATAAGCATCATGAGGAGTACTTGTTAAAAGATTAGACACTGTATATATATGAGAAATTTCCTAGAGGCACAAGTGTTAGGCTCTCTAAGTGAAGATGTACCATTTTGAGAAATGTGTTTGTATTGCTATAAAAACCACACAATGAAGACAAAGTTTTTGTAATGATGCGAAACTAAAACAATTTATTGATTCCACCTACATTAATGCTTGTGCAAAGCATTGGGATAGGTTTATCCCATGATTGATGCTGTAGGTTTAAGAATAGGGGGAAGATAAGTCTTATGACCAATTGATTATTCCTGAGATAACTTTTATCTTTGAATGTGATATTTATTTTAGGAGTCAACTTGTTGTTGGCACTTGCAATCTCAAATACTTTTGACGGACTTGGATGTACACTTGTTGATTCAAAATTCAGTTATTATTTGTGATGGACAATTTCTTTTAGCATGTTTTGTTTTTCTGAGGCTTTTGAAAAAAAAACTTTTGCTAAGAAAAATTACGCATTGTCTAAACATAGAGTTCCAAAGTTTTCTTTAGTATGTATTCTATGTCTTCTTTTTAATATATCAAAAGAAAATGAAAACTATTGCTATCCAATTAGGCAAGTAATTTGAGATTGGAGCATATAAGACTTTATGGCTTCCTCTTTGAATATTGGTATGCTTAATAGTGGAAAATGGATTGACTTACTAAAATTTGAAATGGAATCCTATTCAAAGGATGAGTCATCTTCTAGATTAGTAAAACTTTAGCTAGTCACTCTTTGCTTCTTACCCCCCTCGACTAATTCTATAATCAAGTAGAAAGGTTAGAGGAACAAGTGGGTATTGCTTTGAGTTTGGCATTATGTCAAATTAGAATGGTTATTGCACAAAGACATATTATTCTTAAGGTGAAATAGGTCTAAACACTCTATCAACAATCTTATCTAAGGGCAAGAAAGGAACTTAGGAAAACGTGGATGGTGGTGGGTTGGACCACATTAACATGCTCCACATTACCTCAACCATTCTACATGTAATTGTCTCCCTTGAGTCTATAGTAGAGGTTTCAAGGAGGGGACAAACAACTTATCTTCATGGACAATATCTTGCCATAGCTGTGTTAGTCAATCCTTATAGTGGTCTCATCTACCTCAAATGATATATTTGTATAGTCAACTCTTTTGTATGTGTTTAAGCCATGCCCATGTGCCTTGATCTATTATATTGCAATGCCTTTCTTGATTCGAAAATCAATCTCAATTTATTATTCATTAATTCAAATTTCCTTACATCTGTCGGACTACAACATTTCACAATCTTGTGCCTGCCTCATGTTCCATGCTTCATGCTTTCACACGCATTTGCTCGCCATGCATAAAAAAGAGAGTTGGCAGTCATCCTCCTCGGGGGAAAGGAAAGTCGGGAAGCCTCAATATGCCTTGCCAGATAGTGTCCAGCAGAAGTCCACCAATCATCAGCCCATAGAGGATTCGAACCTAGGCCCTTGAGGTCGAGGTCTGACACTTTAACCCTTGGAGAAGCTCTGTTGGGCGAAATCATAGGGCGGCAACTATGATATAATAATACAACTTCATGCGGCTCTTGCGAATCCGCAAACGGACGGGAGTTTGTTGTGACTTGAAAAAGCGGAGGACATAGCATTCGGGGGGGGGGAATCAAACCCGAGGTTAGGTTGTCCAGGGATGGTAGTGTGTTGTGTTAAGCCATTAAATCCTGGATTAAATGAGGATTAAGATATGTGTGTGTTTGGGAAAAAGTGTCTGAGACCGGATCGCTTCATTGGTCGATCTGTTGTTCGCCATAGCTCTTTCAAAATTCTCTGGTACGATTTGCTTCTACTCGTTCATCTTGCCTTTGTTTTCGCAATTTCGATCATTTCCCTTTTTCCTTTGCGCTCTCACTGAATTGGTATCCTTACATAGGTTATCATCTTCCTGCTTTTTCATCGTCACATCTCACCACATCCGAGGACATGACTTCCAGAGGCTTCAATTTGCTGCCTTTGCATGCCTGCGCCCTCTTCATTCTTCTCCATAGCTATTGGGCGAACTCTTTCGTCAGGGTGACTGCTTCTTAACATGTTATTCTCTGTTTTCTTTAACATGTCTCCTTTTTGATTACTCAAGGTGACTCCTTTCTTAGTTGCCGAGACCGGAATGTTGATAATTCAATTTTGGTCATGGGTTCCAGGCTATCAATGTGGGCTCTGTGACCTTTTTGGAGGGCAGACCTGGGACGTACCTCCGAAGTGCCTCTTATGATATGGCACAGGTTTTACACTCTTGCACTTTAGGGACTTCTTTCGTGTCTTGCGTGGATCACGTTTCGGTTATTTTGTTGTTGTCATATTTGAACGTCGATGGAATTTATCTTTTTTCTACGTTCCAGGGACGTCCATTTTCCAATGAAGATGTTTCAGCTGCGGTCGCAGTGCTCCTTGGTTTGACTCCCCCATCATCTATAAACCAGGAGTCCGCTACTAAGGTTTGCTCAGTTCATAGATGCATCAATAAGGATGGAGATACCAGGGTTGTGAAAAGATGGCTTACTTATCAATCTTGTTTTTTCTGTAGTTGGATGACCTACTTAGTCCTGATCCGTTCCTTAGACCTCATGCAGTTCTGATGTTGACTCTTAAGCAGATCAAAACAGGTAGATTGCAGTATTGATTTGTACTACCAGTGAATCTGTTGTGTTCTTGCTTCTTTCATGGTGGGAGACATAACTTTGAAATGCGAGTGATCAATTATTAACTTCTTTGTCTTTTGCTTATCGATGAAGGGGGGGAGCTTGAAAACATTCCAGCTGGGAATCGTGAACTTGCACTAGACAGCAGAAAAGCAATATTCACTGTTCCAGGTGCAATATTATTCTCTTTCAGACATCTTGTGCCACTGAATGCAGATTACTTTACCTTGTACCCCGTCTCACTTCCATGGTAAACAGAGAATGTGGGGCTGACGTTACTTAATACATCTCTGGAGGGGGAGTTAGAATCAGCGGATATTGAAAGGCAACTACAAGAGCTGGTAAGAAATCATGATCTCTCTTGGGATTCCTCTGGCTTAGTTATTCCTCGTTTCAGTATCGGTTTACATATTACTTGTTTCTGCAGTCATATTTTGTAGGAGGGTCCTATCAAAATAGAAAGGGACTATCAAAGGGGATGCTGATGGTCCCTCTCCCAAGTGGTGTCGTGGTTACTCTTGACCTTTCAAAGGCAAGTTCAGTTCATTTTCTCCCCTTTCCGTTCAGAAATGAATGTTGTCACTCAGCAGGAAGAGCTTATAGTTTGGTTCTTTCCGTGACACTTTGTAGAAAGCAGATCAGATGCTTGCTTTGGGACTTGTTTCGCTCTTCCAAAGCCTCAAAGAGGCAGGTGCTGCTCTAAATTATTGTTATAAAAGTCTGCGGCGAGGGATGCTCTTGGGTGAATTGGCAGCTACAGAGGTATGGTTGGTCGTGCATCACCTTTGGTTCTCATCTTTTTGATCCTTTTGAGCTTTAGGTTGGATTGCCTGATATAAATACTAAAAAGTAGCTAGAGTTCTGTTTGCTACGGTTTTCTTTTGTAATTGTATTGTTGGAATGTCTAAGGTGAATTTTTAATGGTAACAGACATTTTACAAGGACCCCGAAAGTAGCATCAGTGCTGAACAGGCATCGGACTTGCTTGGTTACATGGCTGTAAAAATGTTCAGCTACATGGACACTGCATACAATGGTTAGCAGAGTCAAATGTTTTCATGCAAGCTTATTCCTAATTTTATTGGTGAGCTTCGCTTGAAGAAAAAGAACTGGTCACTTGCAGGTCATCTGGTTGGAGTTATTGTGGGTGCAGACCAAGATATTATAGATATGAAGACTGATACAGGATCTTCTCGGCTACGACTGTTGGAAACATCTGACGATACTCTGACAGCAGCTGTGGCCGAAGTGTTATCTGAAACCGTAATCGCGTATTTCACTGCTATACTGTTGATTATTGCATCAATAATAGGGGTAAGTATATGAATGATTCAGCTTTGTGCAATGTTTTAATGGCAATTTTAGCATTTAGGTTGAAGCCACATAAGCTCACACCTGTTCTTTCAGTAACGACTATAAACTGTGTGTGTGTGTGTGTAACAGGTCTGAGACCTATTTTCTTCTGTCTCAAGGCTGCCCGTGCTGTCTTGTGTGTGTGTAGGCATGAGTGCTGTCTTGTGTGTGTGTAGGCATTAGTGCTAATGGAAATCAGAGATGATCCATGTATCCGTATGTAAGATTCATCATCACATACATAAGACTGCTAACTACTATTTCATTCAAGGTGGCCTCAGAAATAACCAAAGGTCCAATATATTACAACTGTAATGCGCCCTCATTAAAGAGGCTGCTCATACATGGTCTATTCCTCAACGAAGGGGCTGGATTTGGGCTGCCTTCAAGAGGCTATGGCGGGTTGTGTCTGAAAGACTTGTGATGTTACAAGGGCTGGCACTGGGAGATGGCTATAGAGGTTGCTGCTGATGAGGCTGATGCTGCAGGCTGCAGATGAATAGAAAAGAGGGAGGAGGGGCCTTTTATAGGCTGAAAGCTCCCCCTGCTGGCTGCCAACCAAAGAGGGAGGCTGACCATGATGTGGGCCAACCTGGATGTCTGCCCTGACCTGAACTGGGCCCCACCCTGCTGGGGCATGGACCTTTGCTGCTGCATGTGCCGACCTGCTGATTTGGCACTCGACTGCCCTGTTTTGCTGTTTTGACTGCTGCGCCTGCTTCTGACACCTTTGCTGACTGCCAGATGCTTGGCAACCCCGGCTTTGGCTGTATCTGTTGCAGGCATTGATGATGTGGCTGCCATGTGGCCTGCTGTTGTGCTTTTGGCTCCCTGTGGCTGCTCATAGCTGCCTGTGCCAGCTAGGTAGCATTGCCATGTGCTGGAGCATGCCCATGACATGTCATATCCCCTTTTGCTGAAGTTGGAACAGAGTTCAGGTCTGCAGAACCCTGCTCCGAAATTGGAGACTACTCATCAATTGTGGAAGCTACTAACAAGTTGGGCCACCATATCCTGTTCTGTATAAACTTGGTTGCCATCAAAGGCTGCTTTGCTGGGGATGAACAAAACTGGTCCTAGGCCATGAAATGACCAGCTACTAACTTCCAGCGAAAAGCCCAGGAATAAATCCTCATTTAGGGAATGGAACTAATCCTAGTTAATTTACGCCTTACCTGAGTGACGTATCTCACCTAGTGTGAATCAACTGTCATGACGAGAAATGATTATTTAGTTAATTAATAGTCATTAGAACTTTATTATTGTTAGGCGCCAATTGGATGGTGCGGTTATATGTTTGTATTTATGATCGATCAAGCGGTGTAAATAGTACCGCCAAAACTATGTAACATTGGCCAATGATTAGTAATAAAGATGTGCACACACGTGTCGAGGTCCTAGGGGCAATAGGAAAGGGAAAGGGTGCATTAGAGTGCATTGAATGGTAGGTGCATGGGTCATAGGCTAAGGGTAGGTGTAAATGGGAAGATGGAACTTGAGTGATCTCAAGGGACATTAATGAAAGGGTATCACCCTTTTATTGAAAATCTCACGTAGCATTCTTTCTACCACATTGCATTCATCTGTCATCTCTTTCCCACCTTGCATGTAGGTCGAAAAAGAAACAAGTACTCTCACGAGGGCGCTCTTCCCCATTGGAGGGCCAATCGGCATTCAAATTCTGCATGCATTGCACACATTTGCATTTTTGAAAAGTGTGGATCTTCACATTTGGTATCAGAGCGGCGATGATCCACGAGTGGGACGAGAAGAGGGCGACAGTTGCGAACGACGGAAGTCGCGAGAGAGGTTGCGGAAAAGGATCACGATTGACCGATCTCGAGGTTCTGAGACAAGGGATTTTTCTGAAAAATTCTGGCCTTCAACGGTTCCCATGTGAATGTACCCTTAAACCGTGAGAAAAAGGGATCCCCGTTCTACCCAACGGGAAGTCGGATCGGAATAAGATTTTAAGGGAGTGATCCACCCATCAAGTACCCCCTGTAACGGTATCTAGAGCTCCAATCCGCTCAAAACAAGTAGCCCAAATGGAGCGTACCAGTTTAGAGCAGAAATACAAGAAGAAAAGCTTGAAAGAGAAGGGAAAGGAGGTCATTTTAAGTGTCTTCTCAACACAAACGAAGCGGGAGTCGGATAAGTACCACCAACTCTACAACACTTGAAGTTTGCTGTAAAATAAACCTTTTTTTTTGAAATTACAGCAAGACATTTTCTCTCTTGTATTACTAAAAGGAAAGAATGGAAGGGGAAGGGACATATAATAATGAACTTATTCCTTTTCCTCCATTACCCCAAGGAGAGAGAGAAAGAACACCTTCACCCCCTCTTGAAGAGGATGGATTATGTGAGAGTTATACACATCTTGAGTATTATAACCCACAAATAGATTTACAGCAGTCTCTCTGTCAAGAACCTCTTGATAGGGAGTTCTCCTTTCGTAATGAAAGAAGAAATGATACCAACCAAGAACAAGGGGCTGAGTTCACGCCTTCAACTCAAAACCCAATACACATGGATTATAATCCAAGTGCAAGAGGAAGAGAGGAGACTCCTGTTGATAAGCTGGTTTTCCAGCTTAGCAATATGATTGAGCAGTTCATTATGACAAGATTAGGGACTAAGAGGACTTTAAACTTCGGCGATGAAGAGTTGAGTAACCCTTCTAAGAGGTCCAAATTCCAACCGCGAGAGAGAATTGAGTTCCCTAAATATGATGGGGCAAGGGAGGCTGACAAAATCCTCAATTGGATTCGTCATTTTGAGCTATACTTTGCCCATCAAGACAAGACCGAGCAAGAGAAGCTTGCTCTTGCCACATTGCATCTGCAGAAGGATGCTCTAATGTGGTGGTTCTTGTCACAAACAGGAAAAGAGCCTATTCATGAATGGGCTAAATTTGAGCAACTGAAAGCCACTTTCATGCCACCGAGGCATGAAGAGAACCTAACCTTTCGTTGGGAGAGGTTTAGGCAGTTCGATAATGAGAGTAATGCAAATTTTAACAGCCAGATTTTGGAAACTCTCTCTAGAGTTACCTGAAAAGAGTGAGGAAGATAGGAGAAAGAAGTATTTAGCAGCTTTAAGCCCAAAAGTAAGGTACGAGGTTGAAATGTTTAACCCGACCACGCTTAAGGACCTCACTAAGCTGGCTGTCACCACAATGTAAATATCCTAAGTCAAAGTACAGTTGACCATTTATTTGATCATAATTAAAGAGTTTTATATGTGTTAATTACGGTCAAAGAGTTATTTTAATGGTCAAAGGATTGACTACGGTCAAAGATACTTGACTCTAGTCAAGTAAACCTGACTACGGTCAGGGAGTGTTGACTTCGGTCAACCAGAGAATATATATATATTTATTTGTATATATATTTGTTTAGATGTGCACATGTGTTCAGTGGGGACGCCCACCGTGACTAGGATTAGTCCACAGTGTGTTATTTGCATGCAAAGCGCTAACAATTAATGGGTACCATGGTGGTGCGCTTTAATTAATTGTTGCAGGTACTGGCAAGGATTATTTTTCCTAAGCGAAATGGGAGCCTGACAAGCACCTAGGAAGCGGTTCGTGTGACCGAGAGCTTTGAAGACTCCAGAATGGCCCTAAGTGGCTTGTAATAAGAGTTAGTCTAGATTGTAGACAAGTGGCATGTTGCCAATTTGAATGGGGTTTGAAGCCCTTGTAAAGAAGGATTTCTTTTCACGTAAAAGGGAGAGAGACTTACGAGACAGCTTCATGCTGAACTTTTGTAACAGATTTTCTGAAATGAATAAAGACCTTCGGGGGGGTCCAGCCCGACAATTTGTCCTGGGCCCTAGTGTATGTTCAGAGAGAGAGAGAGAGGGAGAGCTTTTGGAGAGTTAATTTCAGTCGTGGAAATACAGTCAAAGCTGTTTCGTCAGTTTGGATTGTATAAGCCATAGCTGTTGTATCACCCCTCGTCGAATACGGGTTGTATTGCTGGTTGTATTGGTATCAGAGCGAAGGTTCATAACCTTCTCAGGTTGTGACGATTCAGCACGAGAGAGAAGATCCAACGTTGCCCCGAAGAAAGGATGGCGTTGCCCAGAGAGGTGGCAGTTGGCAGGCTTGGGGCTTCAAATTGGACGGGGCAAGACCAGACATCGATGAACGGATTACAGGGACTGACCTCTGTGCATCGAATTTCAAGCAAAGCATGAAGGTGTGGACACGCCTTCGCGATGGGGGATTCCGAGTTTGTGATGAATGTGTACGCCTCTGTTGCGCCACTATTTGGGGTCCCGTGAATATCCGATGGACGGACAACGTGAGTTATTCCGCTGTCTAACAGAGCTGTCGACGAAGACCTTCAGCGCATATTCGTGAAGGCTTAGATCGATCAACAAGGCGCAGGCGCGACGCGCGATGATTCCTGCCTAGCCAAGGTTTGAAACCTTTGGCTGAGCTGACGTGGCCAGGGTGCCACCTAGGCAGACACGTGGCATACACAGAGCTGACGTGGCAGGCACGCGTGGGTGCTGACGTGGCAGCATGTGCAGGCTGATGACGTGGCAGTACACGTGGCATCCAGCTCAGAGCTGATGTGGCGCGGGACACGTGGTGCAGGACACGTGGCAGAGGTCTTGCAAGATGCTGACGTGGCAGCCAGCCTGGCAGACCAGTGGTTAAGTTAACCCTGGTACAGTTAAACCCTGGTTGGTTGACCTGTGGTTAGTGAAACCCTGGTTAAGTCAACTGCAGTCAATTAACTCTGGTTAGTTGAACCAGTGTCTAGTTAGTTCAACTTTGGTCCAGTTAATCTGGCCTAACCAGATCAGTTTGGTTGGTGTAACCAGAACCAGTTAGTCTGGTTAGACTAACTAGCAGTCACTCCATCTGGTTACTGTTCTTTCCAAAAAAAAAAAAAAAAAAAAAAAAAGACAGTTGCAGAGACAGTTTTGGCTATCAATTTTCTCCTGCCTGTCAGACTTTTACTGTCAGAAAAGTAGCAGAAAACCAGAGAAAAGCAGAGAAAACAGAGATTTGCAGAAAAAGGAGTATGCATGCCTTTGAGCAGTAAAAAGAGGGAAAAACAGATGCCTTTTGAGGCCATCTGCAGCAGCCAGAAAAGGGCAACATAGTTGATGATGCTTTGGCAGTTGTGTGGGTACATGCCTTGAACTGACAGCCCGTACTGGCCTAGATTGTGAATGCAAAACACCTCTTGTTGAGGTACCTTCTCTGTTGGAAAAGCAAAGGTAGTGTGCATTAGTTACTTGCACAGTGTGAGAAAAAAAAAAAATCTGCAGATCTCAGAATATGGATCAATCACCTATCCAGTGGGATTCTCAAGATAGGGATGTGCATCCAAGACAGAGGAATGTGCCACAATCTCAACAAGAATTTGAACAAATGGTACGCACTCGTATACAAGAACTGGAAAATCTTAAAAGGGATCCCAGGGCTCAGCATTTGTTTCCAGCAGAGGCTATGCCTAATCCAGTATATGACGTGCCAATGCCAGAGGCACACTCTCGTGTACAGTCTGAGAGAGAGAGATCTCATAGATCTCATAGGAGACGGTCCCATAGTAAAAAGAGATCGAGGCGTCATCACCGATCTCCTAGTCCATCACCGTCTACCTCGAGTTCAACTTCTATGTCTTCTTCTTCCTTATCAGATAAACCATCCAGGAAAAGAAGGAAACACGAGAAGTCTGGGAAGAGAAAATCTTCCAAAGCGACCAGGGAATTTAAAGAGGGAGGAAAATCTGTTAAGTTTATGACCTACAATGGACAGTATGGTCATACAGACAAAGCATTGCAGTTTATCAGACAGTTTGATGCTGCATTCGGTACTGAGAAATTTTCAGAATCCTCCAAGTTAAGAATGGTCAGCCTACATTTAACAGCAACGGCTAGTGCATGGTGGAGTGCACTGACCACAGATGGATCAGCCCCAAGAAAGTGGAAGGGCTTCAAGAAAGCCTTCTACCAGCAGTTCATGCCTAAACAGTTTAGAGACCATGTTCTTCAAGACTGGGACAGCTTGCACATGGATGCAGGAGATACAGTGGATGGGTACAACCAAAAGTTTTGGGATGCTTATTTGCAGGTTGCACCGTTCAAAAAGATCTCCAAAGGTACCCAGATGAGGAAGTACAGAGCAGGTCTCACTCCAAGAATTCAGGCAGTAGTAAATGCTTTGGGGGCAAAGAATATTCAAGATCTTATGCATTCAGCCTCAGTAGCGAGTCTTGTGCCGCTACAAGATCCATCTACAGTGCCATCCTTGCATGCAGGACGTGCTGATAAAAAGAAAACTGATTTTCAAAAATCAGAAAAGAAAGAGTCCCCTAAGGCTGAAAAGAAAGGGTTTCAGCCTCAGAAGCCGAGGGGTACTCAGTTCTCGAAGACCTATAAGGGCAAATCTCTATTTACCCCTGAACAGATAGCAGAATTCCGTAGAGATGGGAAATGCTTCAGGTGCGGTAAAGAGGGGCATGTGGCTGCCCAGTGCCCAGAAAAGCCTTCATCATCGAAGGGAAAAGAGGCAGAGAAGCCACGGGGACCGCAAAAGCCAACGGCGGGGGGTATTCCTGATATACTGGGTCATGCTTTGAACCCAGAAGAACGAGAATTGCTGCTATCATGGGGCAAAGTTAGAGACCAGCAAGCGCTGATTTTATTTGATCCAGGGGCTACTGATAATTTCATATCAGAGGATCTAGCCCTGAGGCTGGGAATAAAGACGGAAGAGCTAGGCAGGGCTTTGGATGCCGATCAAATGTTTTGTGGGAATCCTGTGCCAGTTACTCCCTTGATAGGGAAGCTCCGTCTTCATATTCAGAGTTATGTGGATCAGGAAGACTTCTTCATCTCTCCACTGAAACATTATGATGTAGTTTTGGGGATGCCTTGGTTTCACCGCAAGGCAGTGAAGTTGACTCTTCCTGAAAGAGTGCTGGAATTTGTACATAGGGGGAAAAATCAGCGTGTAATTGCCAGGAATAAAGGGGACACTATCCCCATTGTATCTGATGTTTCATGCGGTAAAGCAATAAAGTCTGCAATTTCTGCGTACATGGTTTTTGTAAAAGAAAAAGAGAATGATACGCATGCTGAAATGAATGATGCAGACAAAGATAAGTTTCAGTTTTTGGTAAACTTTAAAGATTGCTTTTCTGATGTTTTACCAGGGGAGTTACCCCCAGAGAGACCAGAAGATCATCAGATAGAATTAATGCCTGGTAGTGAGCCACCAAACAGACCCCCTTATAGAGTCAGTGCGACTCAGAGAGAGGAGATTATGGCTCAGGTACAGGACTTGCTGTCCAAAGGCTTGATTCAGCCCAGCTCGTCTCCTTTTTGTTCCCCTGTACTGTTAGTACAGAAGAAAGATGGTTCATTCCGTATGTGCGTCGATTATCGCGCACTGAACAAAATGACCATCAAAAATAGATTCCCTATTCCGCGTATTGATGATGTCCTGGATCAGTTAAATGGAGCTTCAGTTTTCAGCAGGATAGACTTGAAGAGTGGCTACCACCAAGTGAGGATACAGCCTCAGGATGTGCATAAGACAGCATTCCGCACAACATTCGGGTTGTATGAATACTTAGTGATGCCTTTTGGATTGACAAATGCTCCAGCCACATTCAATAGAATGATGGATCGCATCTTCCGGAAGTACAGGCATTTTACGGGTACTTTCTTTGATGATATCTTAGTTTTCTCTAAGACAGAGGAAGAGCACAGAGAACATCTTGCTATAGTGTTTCAAGAGCTGAGAAATCATCAGCTCTATGCAAACAGCAAGAAAAGTGAATTCTTCCTGGAAGAAATCCACTATCTGGGGCATATAATATCCAAGAATGGGATACAAATGGATCCAGCGAAGATCCGTGCCATTCAGGAATGGCCAGAGCTGAAAACTGTGCATGAAGTTCGAAGCTTTTTAGGCTTGTGTTCTTACTACAGAAGGTTTATCAGACATTTTGCTGATATCGCAGCTCCATTACATGACCTCACTAAGAAAAATGCAGCCTTCACATGGGGATTATCACAGAAGAAAGCATTCAATACACTCAAGGAAAAGTTGACTACAGAGCCTATTCTGGTAGTTCCGGATCTGTATCAGTCTTTTGATGTGGATTGCGATGCTTGTGGAGAATGTGTTGGGGCTGCATTGCATCAGAATGGTCATGTAGTAGCCTATGAAAGCAGACGACTTCGGGATGCGGAAAGATATTTAGGAATCTATGAGAAAGAGTTATTGGCTGTAATTCATGCTATCCATACATGGAAACATTATCTTTTGGGTGCAGATTTTACTGTCAAAACAGATCACCAAAGTCTGAAATACTTTTTGACTCAGACCAAGCTTTCAGAGAAGCATATGAAATGGGCAAACATGCTGTCAATGTATCATTTTCAGATTGTCCATACCCCAGGAATTCGGAACAGAGTCGCAGATGCCTTGTCCCGAAGACCCCAGGTCAATAATGTGACTATTGCTTATCATCAGGACCTGGAAGCAATGAGGGAACAATATGCTCATGATTCTGATTTTGGTGAAATTTTACAGCAGATGCAAGAAGGACAATCTACCAGTCACTATTCCCTGAAAGATGGGTATTTAATGAAAGATGATTGCCTATGCATCACCCAGGAGATGAGGAAAAAGATTTTGGGGGAATGCCATGCACCTCCCTATGCTGGACACAGAGGAATTACAGCAACAACTCTAGCACTAGAGAGGTATTTCTTTTGGCCAGGAATGCGGAAAGATATACATCAGTTTGTTACTGAATGCCTTACGTGTCAGAAAATGAAGTATGATAGACAGAAGGCACCTGGCCTACTTATGCCTCTACCCGTGCCTCAGGCACCATGGGAAAATATTACAATGGACTTTATTTTTGATTTGCCGAGATCAAAGTCAGGGAATGATGGGATTTGGACTATCATTGATAGATTCAGCAAGCAAGCTCATTTCATTCCGGTTCGCAAAACCATAAAGGCAGATCATATGGCTAAGCTGTTCATGGCACAGATCTTTAAACATCATGGTATGCCTAAGTCCATTGTTAGTGATCGAGATCCCAGAATGACCAGTCTATTCTGGAGAGCTTTATTTGATAACATGGGGACGAATCTGAATTTTTCTTCTTCTTTCCATCCCCAGACAGATGGTCAAAGTGAAGTAGCAAATTCTACCATTTTGGATATGCTGAAATGCTACGTGGGTGACCAGAGTTCAGACTGGGAAAAGTACCTACCCTTAGTAGAGTTTGCTTACAATAATACAGTACATAGCTCTACAGGGAAAGCCCCTTTTGAAGTCATATATGGGAAGGTGATTTTGCCACCTATATTGAGGACTAAAGATGAAATATTTGCAGCTGATCAGTTTGTAAGAGACCTCCAGACAGCTTACAGCCAAGTCCGGACAGCAATTGAAAGGTCTCAAGAGAAGCATAAAAGGGCTGCAGATAAACATAGGAGACAGCTTGATCTCAAGGAAGGGGATTGGATACTTTTGAGGTTTGAAAAAGCTAGGCTCCACAAGTTTAAAGGCAAACAGAAAGTGTATGCAAAGTTATCTCCCAGATATTATGGCCCTTTCAGGGTTACAGAGAGAATAAATGAAGTTGCATACAGATTAGCATTGCCAGAGCATTGGAGGATTCACAATGCATTCCATGTGAGTCTTCTAAAGAAATTTCAGGGACCAGAGCCTACAGAACCACGATCAGAAGATCCACCAGAAGTGGATGAGCTGGAGGAAGTCCTTCAGCCAGAGCAAATTGTGTACCATACTGTACGTAAAGGCCCTCAGGGTAAGGAATTTTACAGGTATCTTGTAAAATTCAAGAATTATACGGCATTAGATGCCAAGTGGATGGACGAAGACATGTTATCCGATCATCCACAGCTTTTGGATGTTTACAAGGAAGCTTTTCAGTTGAGGTCAACTGAATAGAAGCCGAGGGGATGTCACCACAATGTAAATATCCTAAGTCAAAGTACAGTTGACCATTTATTTGATCATAATTAAAGAGTTTTATATGTATTAATTACGGTCAAAGAGTTATTTTAATGGTCAAAGGATTGACTACGGTCAAAGATACTTGACTCTAGTCAAGTAAACCTGACTACGGTCAGGGAGTGTTGACTTCGGTCAACCAGAGAATATATATATATTTATTTGTATATATATTTGTTTAGATGTGCACATGTGTTCAGTGGGGACGCCCACCGTGACTAGGATTAGTCCACAGTGTGTTATTTGCATGCAAAGCGCTAACAATTAATGGGTACCATGGTGGTGCGCTTTAATTAATTGTTGCAGGTACTGGCAAGGATTATTTTTCCTAAGCGAAATGGGAGCCTGACAAGCACCTAGGAAGCGGTTCGTGTGACCGAGAGCTTTGAAGACTCCAGAATGGCCCTAAGTGGCTTGTAATAAGAGTTAGTCTAGATTGTAGACAAGTGGCATGTTGCCAATTTGAATGGGGTTTGAAGCCCTTGTAAAGAAGGATTTCTTTTCACGTAAAAGGGAGAGAGACTTACGAGACAGCTTCATGCTGAACTTTTGTAACAGATTTTCTGAAATGAATAAAGACCTTCGGGGGGGTCCAGCCCGACAATTTGTCCTGGGCCCTAGTGTATGTTCAGAGAGAGAGAGAGAGGGAGAGCTTTTGGAGAGTTAATTTCAGTCGTGGAAATACAGTCAAAGCTGTTTCGTCAGTTTGGATTGTATAAGCCATAGCTGTTGTATCACCCCTCGTCGAATACGGGTTGTATTGCTGGTTGTACTGGCTGAAATAGTCGAGAGAAAATTGAATCCTCGTAAACCAAACCCTTCAATAAGGAGTATGGGTCATCATCTAAGACCAATAATATACCCACTTTTAGGAAACCAAACCGGTTTAAGAATAATAAAGGGAAGGGTAAAGCTCTTGTAAGGAATGCGAACAGCCAATCACATCCTGGATGGGTGCCATTTCCTTCTATGATTGGCGAAGAGAAGAGGAAGTTGATTAAGAAAGGAAAATGTTTCGGGTGTAAGAAACATAAGCCAGGGCACGTATGGCACAAGTGTCCCGTTCTCTTGGCTAAGATTGCCAAGACGAATTCAGTAAAAGGGAAAGCCAAGGCATCCAAGCAGGAGGGTGAGGCTTCTACCTTGTCACCCTCGAAATCTACTGTGACTATTGAGCCAATAGTGAATGCTGTCCATTCAGCCAATACCTTTGGGCCTCATGATCTTTTTAAGGTGTATGGATTCGTGAATGGACAGAGAATAGTGGTTGTCCTAGATGATGGATGTAATTATGACTTAGTAAGTGATAGATTGGCAAAATTACTCCATCTTAAACCAAAACCTATAAAAAACATGTCGCTTTCAGGAGCTTTTAGGGGACACAATGAAGAAGACACATCCATAGTACGGAATATTCCTTTTCGTATACAAAAATATAGAGATCGAAGGGATTTTCTAGTAGCCCCTTTACAAGACGTTGACATGATTCTAGGTAAACCATGGCGGTATGATTTAAACCCTGCTATTCATCCTCATACTCATCATTGTTGCTTTGTACATAAGGATGAAAACATAAGGATCGTAGCGGATCGGGACGTGTATACAATTCCATTGATTACTCCTACCCAAGCGAAAAGATTGGTTAAAAGAGGGGTAGATTGTAATCTTGTGTATATACGGGATTCACGAGATCTTCATATTTCAAAAGAAGATCGGAAGAGAAATGAGTTCCTTAGAGCTTATGAGGATCGATTTTCAAGAGATGACTCATTCGAATTGCCTATGGAGAGAGAAGATGATCATGCCATAGACTTAGAGCCAGGAGCTTCTCCTCCATGTAGAGCCCCATATAGGATGAACATGATAGAAATGGAGGAGGTAGAAAAACAAATTGAAGATCTGTTGCAAAAAGGCCTGATTCGACCAAGCAGTTCTCCATTTGGAGCACCTGTATTATTGGTTTAGAAGAAGGATGAATCATATCGTATGTGTATAGATTACCGTGCTTTGAATAAACTTACGATTAAGAACCGGTATCCGATTGCAAGAGTGGATGATTTATTGGATATGCTTAAAGGTGCTAAAGTTTTTAGCAAATTGGATTTGAAATCTGGTTATCATCAACTTCGTATGAAAGCTGGGGATGAACATAAGACTGATTTTCGCACTCTCACTGGACATTATGAGTTTTTGGTCATGCCTTTTGGCCTAACTAATGCTCCAGCCACTTTTAGTAGGCTGATGAGAAGGGTTTTGCGACCCTACTTGGGAAAATTTGTCATAGTCTTTTTTGATGACATTTTAGTGTTCAGCCATAATGAGGAAGAGCATAAGGATCACCTTGCTAAGGTGATGGAGCTCCTAAGGAAGGATCGATTGTTCCTAAATACCAAGAAGAGTGAGTTCTTCAAGACAGAAATAGAGTATTTGGGACACATTGCGTCTGCCGAGGAAATTCGGGTTGATCCTAAAAAGGTCAAGGCCATAATTGAATGGCCAATACCCAAAAACATACATGAGCTGAGATCCTTCCTAGGGATGTGTAGTTATTATCGCAGATTCATTAAAAATTTTGCACGTCTTGCTTTCCCACTAACAGATTTGTTGAAGAAGCATTCCTTGTATGAGTGGGGAGAGGTTCACCAAGTAGCTTTTGAGGAGCTTAAGAGAACATTGGTGACTGCACCAGTGTTAACACTTCCGGACATGGACAAAGAGTTCTTTGTTGTATGTACGGATGCAAGTGGTACCTCGATTGGAGCAGTGTTGATGCAAGGAGGACATCCCATTGCTTATGAGAGTAGAAAACTTCAAGGGGCTGAATTGAAATATATCACGTATGAGAAGGAGTTATTGGCAGTCATTCATGCTCTAAAGTTATGGAAGCATTATTTATATGGTTCTGCTTTCAAGATTAAGACTGACCATCAAAGTATCAAGCACTTGTTTTCTCAACCCATTGTCTCTTCAAGGCAAATCAAATGGGCTGAATATATTCAATCCTTTGGGCAACCAAATATCGAACATCAGCCAGGAAAGGAGAATTTAGTAGCTGATGCTTTGAGTAGACGGCCCCAAGTTAATCACGTTTCTGTGATTAAGGAGAAATCATTAGGAGCAATGGTTGAAGCTTATCGTTTAGATGAGGACTTCGCTGACATTTATGGGAAGATTCGGCGTAATGAGGTCGGGGATTTAGAGGCTTATTCCATCGTGGATGGATACTTATTTTTGGGACGTGCCATATGTGTACCCAAAACATTTCAGTATCTAGTCATGAGCGAGTTACATGCGAGTCCATATTCTGGACATAGAGGCATTAGAGGGACCATTGACAATATTGAGAGATACTTCCATTGGCCTAAACTTTGCAAAGAAGTTTCGACCTTTGTTCAACAATGTGACATATGGCAGCGCATTAAATCTGACACAAGTAAGACTGCTGGTCTTTTGCAGCCTTTGCCTATTCCTTCGGAAAGGTGGGAACACATTACAATGGATTTTGTGTCGGGTTTCCTATAGATAGGCTGAGTAAACAAGCTCATTTTATTCCCTGTAAAAAAGAGTTGTCTGCTCCTGAAACAGCAAGGTTATTCATTAGGGAAATCTTCAGGTTACATGGGTTACCAAAATCCATTGTATCCGATAATGATGGCCGTTTCATTAGCAACTTTTGGACAGCCCTATTAGAGAATCTCGAAACCAAACTGAAATTTACTCTAGCAAGGGTGAACAACGCACTCTAATGCACCCTTTCCCTTTCCTATTGCCCCTAGGACCTAGACACGTGTGTGCACATCTTTATTATTAATCATTGGCCAATGTTACATAGTTTTGGCGGTACTATTTACACCGCTTGATCGATCATAAATACAAACATATAACCGCACCATCAAATTGGCGCCTAACAATAATAAAGTTCTAATGACTATTAATTAACTAAATAATCATTTCTCTTGTCATGACACTCCCTCCTGCTTGAATGAGCAGAAGTCCTCTTCTGGATTATTGCTTGTCTCTTCCTCTTATGTGCACTTTCTCTTGTTACTTCTGCCATTGCATCGCCTCTTTGTAATCTGCGAGTATCTGTGGAAAATCTGTAAAGAACTCTTCTTCCATCCATTGTGCATCACTAGCTGGCTGGTTTTTAAACTTCAGTAAATACATATATCTCTTCTTTCCACGAGTACTCTTCTCTTTATGGTACACGATCTGTTCCGGAGTAAGAACTTCAGTCCCATCTTCAAGTTCAGGTTCTTCTTGATGCTGAGTATCCAAAAACGCAGAAGTATCGCCATGGTATCTCTTCAAATTGCTCACATGAAAGATGTTCTTCATACGCCAGTGGGCTGGTAACTTCAGCTCATACGCTCTGGATTTTTCTTCTGGATATAAAGCTGCTGAAATCTGAAATGGACCATAAAACTTCGGTGCTAGCTTGACATGTTTGGTACTTCCTCTCACTGACTTGATTTTTCTTTTATCAATCTTCAATAAAACCCAATCATCCTCCTTGTAATAAACTTCTTTTCTTTTTTTATTGGCTGCCTTGGATTGTTGAACCTGGGCCTTCTTAATATGTTCTTTTACCTGCTCAATAACCTGTGACATATGCTCAGCAAACTGGTCAGCAGCAAAAATTCGCTCCCCCAAGTGTGTTATTGGAGTGGGTAAACATTGCCCATAGATGATTTCAAATGGGGCTTTCTTGGTGGAAGTATGTACAGTGTTATTATAAGCAAACTCTAACATGGGTAAGAACTCTGGCCACCTTCTAGGTTGGTCATGGATATAAGCTCGAAGTAAAGTAGTTATGGTTTGATTGGCATTCTCACTTTGTCCATCTCCTTGAGGATAGAAGGCTGTAGTAAATTTCAGTTTGGTTCCGAGATTCTCTAATAGAGCTGTCCAAAAGTTGCTAATGAAACGGCCATCATTATCGGATACAAT
Organism: Dipteris shenzhenensis; assembly: GCF_047967505.1. Classification (NCBI taxonomy): domain Eukaryota; kingdom Viridiplantae; phylum Streptophyta; class Polypodiopsida; order Gleicheniales; family Dipteridaceae; genus Dipteris; species Dipteris shenzhenensis. The sequence goes on along the minus strand of NC_141600.1, from coordinate 49,987,555 downwards.
GGATTTTGGTAACCCATGTAACCTGAAGATTTCCCTAATGAATAACCTTGCTGTTTCAGGAGCAGACAACTCTTTTTTACAGGGAATAAAATGAGCTTGTTTACTCAGCCTATCTATAACAGTGAAAATCTGCTCAAACTGATCAACCTTGGGGAAACCAGACACAAAATCCATTGTAATGTGTTCCCACCTTTCCGAAGGAATAGGCAAAGGCTGCAAAAGACCAGCAGTCTTACTTGTGTCAGATTTAATGCGCTGACATACATCACATTGTTGAACAAAGGTCGAAACTTCTTTGCGAAGTTTAGGCCAATGGAAGTATCTCTCAATATTGTCAATGGTCCCTCTAATGCCTCTATGTCCAGAATATGGACTCGCATGTAACTCACTCATGACTAGATACCGAAATGTTTTGGGTACACATATGGCACGCCCCAAAAATAAGTATCTCTCCACGATGGAATAAGTCTCTAAATCCCCGACCTCATTACGTTGAATCTTCCCATAAATGTCAGCGAAGTCCTCATCTAAAGGATAAGCTTCAACCACTGCTCCTAATGATTTCTCCTTAATCACAGAAACGTGATTAACTTGGGGCCGTCTACTCAAAGCATCAGCTACTAAATTCTCCTTTCCTGGCTGATGTTCGATGTTTGGTTGCCCAAAGGATTGAATATATTCAGCCCATTTGATTTGCCTTGAAGAGACAATGGGTTGATAGAACAAGTGCTTGATACTTTGATGGTCAGTCTTAATCTTGAAAGCAGAACCATATAAATAATGCTTCCATAACTTTAGAGCATGAATGACTGCCAATAACTCCTTCTCATACGTGATATATTTCAATTCAGCCCCTTGAAGTTTTCTACTCTCATAAGTAATGGGATGTCCTCCTTGCATCAACACTGCCCCAATCGAGGTACCACTTGCATCCGTACATACAACAAAGAACTCTTTGTGCTTGTCCGGAAGTGTTAACACTGGTGCAGTCACCAATGTTCTCTTAAGCTCCTCAAAAGCTACTTGGTGAACCTCTCCCCACTCATACAAGGAATGCTTCTTCAACAAATCTGTTAGTGGGGAAGCAAGACGTGCAAAATTCTTAATGAATCTGCGATAATAACTACACATCCCTAGGAAGGATCTCAGCTCATGTATGTTTTTGGGTATTGGCCATTCAATTATGGCCTTGACCTTTTTAGGGTCAACCCGAATTTCCTCGGCAGACACAATGTGTCCCAAATACTCTATTTCTGTCTTGAAGAACTCACTCTTCTTGGTATTTAGGAACAATCGATCCTTCCTTAGGAGCTCCATCACCTTAGCAAGGTGATCCTTATGCTCTTCCTCATTCTGGCTGAACACTAAAATGTCATAAAAAAATACTATGACAAATTTTCTCAAGTAGGGTCGCAAAACCCTTCTCATCAACCTACTAAAAGTGGCTGGAGCATTAGTTAGGCCAAAAGGCATGACCAAAAACTCATAATGTCCAGTGAGAGTGCGAAAAGCAGTCTTATGTTCATCCCCAGCTTTCATACGAAGTTGATGATAACCAGATTTCAAATCCAATTTGCTAAAAACTTTAGCACCTTTAAGCATATCCAATAAATCATCCACTCTTGCAATCGGATACCGGTTCTTAATCGTAAGTTTATTCAAAGCACGGTAATCTATACACATACGATATGATTCATCCTTCTTCTAAACCAATAATACAGGTGCTCCAAATGGAGAATTGCAACAGATCTTCAATTTGTTTTTCTACCTCCTCCATTTCTATCCTGTTCATCCTATATGGGGCTCTACATGGAGGAGAAGCTCCTGGCTCTAAGTCTATGGCATGATCATCTTCTCTCTCCATAGGCAATTCGAATGAGTCATCTCTTGAAAATCGATCCTCATAAGCTCTAAGGAACTCATTTCTCTTCCGATCTTCTTTTGAGATATGAAGATCTCGTGAATCCCGTATATACACAAGATTACAATCTACCCCTCTTTTTACCAATCTTTTCGCTTGGGTAGGAGTAATCAATGGAATTGTATACACGTCCCGATCCCCTACGATCCTTATGTTTTCATCCTTATGTACAAAGCAACAATGATGAGTATGAGGATGAATAGCAGGGTTAAAATCATACCGCCATGGTTTACCTAGAATCATGTCAACGTCTTGTAAAGGAGCTACTAGAAAATCCCTTCGATCTCTATATTTTTGTATACGAAAAGGAATATTTCGTACTATGGATGTGTCTTCTTCATTGTGTCCCCTAAAAGCTCCTGAAAGCGACATGTTTTTTATAGGTTCTGGTTTAAGATGGAGTAATTTTGCCAATCTATCACTTACTAAGTCATAATTACATCTATCATCTAGGAGAACCACTATTCTCTGTCCATTCACGAATCCATACACCTTAAAAAGATCATGAGACCCAAAGGTATTGGCTGAATGGACAGCATTCACTATTGGCTCAATAGTCACAGTAGATTTCGAGGGTGACAAGGTAGAAGCCTCACCCTCCTGCTTGGATGCCTTGGCTTTCCCTTTTATTGAATTCGTCTTGGCAATCTTAGCCAAGAGAACGGGACACTTGTGCCATATGTGCCCTGGCTTATGTTTCTTACAACCGAAACATTTTCCTTCCTTAATCAACTTCCTCTTCTCTTCGTCAGTCATAGAAGGAAATGGCACCCATCCAGGACGTGATTGGCTGTTCACATTCCTTACAAGAGCTTTACCCTTCCCTTTATTATTCTTAAACCGGTTTGGTTTCCTAAAAGTGGGTATATTATTGGTCTTAGATTATGACCCATACTCCTTATTGAAGGGCTTACGAGGATTCAATTTTCTCTCGGCTATTTTAGCCAGCTTAGTGAGGTCCTTAAGCGTGGTCGGGCTAAACATTTCAACCTCGTACCTTACTTTTGGGCTTAAAGCTGCTAAATACTTCTTTCTCCTATCTTCCTCACTCTTTTCAGGTAACTCTAGAGAGTTTCCAAAATCTGGCTGTAAAATCTGCATTACTCTCATTATCGAACTGCCTAAACCTCTCCCAACGAAAGGTTAGGTTCTCTTCATGCCTCGGTGGCATGAAAGTGGTTTTCAGTTGCTCCACAAATTTAGCCCATTCATGAATAGGCTCTTTTCCTGTTTGTGACAAGGACCACCACATTAGAGCATCCTTCTGCAGATGCAATGTGGCAAGAGCAAGGTTCTCTTGCTCGGTCTTGTCTTGATGGGCAAAGTATAGCTCAAAATGACGAATCCAATTGAGGATTTTGTCAGCCTCCCTTGCCCCATCATATTTGGGGAACTCAATTCGCTCTCGCGGTTGGAATTTGGACCTCTTAGAAGGGTTACTCAACTCTTCATTCCCGAAGTTTAAAGTCCTCTTAGTCCCTAATCTTGTCATAATGGACTGCTCAATCATATTGCTAAGCTGGAAAACCAGCTTATCAACAGGAGTCTCCTCTCTTCCTCTTGCACTTGGATTAGAATCCATGTGTATTGGGTTTTGAGTTGAAGGCGTGAACTCATCACCTTGTTCTTGGCTTGTCTCATTTCTTCTTTCATTACGAAAGGAGAACTCCCTATCAGGAGGTTCTTGAAGGAGAGACTGCTGTAAATCTATTTGTGGGTTATCATACTCAAGATGTGTATAACTCTCACCTAATCCATCCTCTTCAAGAGGGGGTGAAGGTGTTCTTTCTCTCTCTACTTGGGGTAATGGAGGAAAAGGAATAAGTCCATTGTTATATGTCCCTTCCCCTTCCATTCTTTGCTTTTAGTAATACAAGAGAGAAAATGTCTTGCTGTAATTTCAAAAAAGAAGGTTTATTTTACAGCAAACTTCAAGTGTTGTAGAGGTGGTGGTACTTATCCGACTCCCGCTTTGTTTGTGTTGAGAAGACACTTAAAATGACCTCCTTTCCCTTCTCTTTCAAGCTTTTCTTCTTCTATTTCTGCTGTAAACTGGTACGCTCCGTTTGGGCTACTTGTTTTGAGCGGATTGGAGCTCTAGATACCGTTATAGGGGGTACTTGATGGGTGGATCAATCCCTTAAAATCTTATTCCGATCCGACTTCCGGTTAGGTAGAACGGGAATCCCTTTTTCTCACGGTTTAAGGGTACATTCACATGGAAGGGGGGGGGGGGGGGCAAGAGAACACCCCGTTCGCCGTTCGCCGTCAAAGGCCAAAATTTTTCAGAAAAATCCCTTGTCTCAGAACCTCGAGATCGGTCAGTCGTGATCCTTTTCCGCCAACCTCTCTTGCGACTTCCGTCGTTCGCAAGTGTCGCCCTCTTCTCGTCCCGCTCGTGGATCGTCGCCGCTCTGATACCAAATGTGAAGATCGACACTTTTTGAAAATGCAAATGTGTGCAATGCATGCAAAATTTGAATGCCAATTGGCCCTCCAATGGGGAAGAGCGCTCTCGTGAGAGTACTTGTTTCTTTTTCGACCTACATGCAAGGTGGGAGAGAGATGACGGATGAATGCAATGTGGTAGAAAGAATGCTACGTGAGATTCACAATGAAAGGGTGATACCCTTTCATTAATGTTTCTTGAGATCACTCAAGTTCCATCTTCCCATTTACACCTACCCTTAGCCTATGACCCATGCACCTACCATTCAATGCACTCTGATGCACCCTTTCCCTTTCCTATTGCCCCTAGGACCTAGACACGTGTGTGCACATCTTTATTACTAATCATTGGCCAATGTTACATAGTTTTGGCGGTACTATTTACACCGCTTGATCCTTCATAAATACAAACATATAACCGCACCATCAAATTGGCGCCTAACAATAATAAAGTTCTAATGACTATTAATTAACTAAATAATCATTTCTCTTGTCATGACAACAATTTCATCCACTGCCACTGAAATACCCACCGAGGGGGCAGGATCTGTCACCACAATGTAAATATCCTAAGTCAAAGTACAATTGACCATTTATTTGATCATAATTAAAGAGTTTTCATATGTGTTAATAATGGTCAAAGAGTTATTTTAATGGTCAGAGAATTGACTACGGTGAAAGATACTTGACTCTAGTCAAGTAAACCTGACTTCAGCCAGGGAGACTTGGTTTATTACCAAGAGGGTTAACTGCGGTTAACCAGAGAACTACAGAGCTGACTACGATCAGAGTGTTGACTTCGGTCAACGAGACTTGGCATATGCCAAGAGGGTTAACTACGGTTAACCAAGATGTGCCAACTTCGGTTGGAGAGGCTTGACTATAATTAAGGCTCCTCGACCCTTGGTCAAAGCCCTTAATTATGATCAAGAGCGTTGACTTCGGTCAACAAGAGAATAAATATATATTTTTATATTTGTTATGTGTGCACGTGTGTTCAGTGGGGACGCCCACCATGACTAGAATTACTTCGAAGACTCCAGAGTTGCCCTTATTGGCATGTAATTAGGAAAGTAGTGTAGAAATTTGACAAGTGGCTTGTTGCCAAGAAAGGCTTGACTATAATTAAGGCTCCTCGACCCTTGGTCAAAGCCCTTAATTATGATCAAGAGCGTTGACTTCGGTCAACGAGAGAATAAATATATATTTTTATATTTGTTATGTGTGCACGTGTGTTCAGTGGGGACGCCCACCATGACTAGAATTACTTCGAAGACTCTAGAGTTGCCCTTATTGGCATGTAATTAGGAAAGTAGTGTAGAAATTTGACAAGTGGCTTGTTGCCAAGAAAGGGAGCCTAAGAGCTCATGCAATGAATTATTCACGTTGGATTTATGTATGTACAGCTTCTACGCTAAACTCTTGGACTTGATTTCTCTCTTATGAATAAAACCTTCGGGGGGGTCGAGCTCGATGATTGTCCTGGGCCCTAGTGTATCTGTTGAGAGAGGGAGAGAAATGAAAGTGTCTTTGTTGTATTTTACGTGTCCTCTACGGTTAGATTACATTGGTATCAGAGCGTAGGCTCTCTGTCTTCCCAGGCAGAGACGATCTAAGCAAGAGAAAAATGTTGTAGAAGAGTTTTACGATTGTCGGTTCTAGGTGGATGGGTGGATGGGAAGGAGAAGAACTGCTCATATTGTAGCGTAGCATAGGACTTGTAAGATTGGCTGGGCATAGGAAGGCTTTCTCGTGCAACGGGCGTGACGGCGAACTGTTGAGCGATGCTCATGGCCCGGTGACGTGGACGGAGTGCTGGAGGATAGCTCGATTGAACCGTGCGACAGACGGGGGGGTTCTTAAGCAGCGTGAAAGCAAACGGGGCATCCTTTTTTTGGATCGTGTGGGCGGTCCCGTCATCCGTTTGCGCAACAATTGACGACGCTTTCATGCGGGCACACATGGTGCAGGTCCATTGCTTGACGGAGATACCAACGGAGACCGTTGCTTTCTGGTAGGTGATACCGGACAGAAGACTCGCAAGGTCCATTTTGCCAAGGGACAGATAAGCGTTGCTTTCTGCAGAGACCTTGCTGAAGGAGAAGGGTGCCGGCGCGACGTGCGACACTGCCCAGCTAGCCAAGGTCTGAAACCTTGGCATACGTGGTTTTTGCTGACGTGGCCAGGGTGCCAGCTAGGAGTACATGTGGCAGATGAGCAGCAGGCACGTGACGTGGCAGGTGTGCTCAGAGCTGACGTGGCGCTTACATGTGGCGGCCACACGTGCGAGCTGATGTGGCAGCCAGCAGGTCCAGCTGACGTGGCAGACATGTGTGAATGCTGACGTGGCAGTGGGAGCTAATGCTGATGTGGCAGCACATGCAGGGTGATGACATGGCACTGACACGTGGCAGACAGGTGGCTGACGTGGCGATCAGACTGCACATGCTGACATGGCAGACAGTTGAGGTGGACACATTTGCTGATTAGTGAACTGGTTAGAGGTCTAGTTAGCTTGACTCAACTAGACTAGTCTGGTCACTGTAACCAGACTGTGCCTAGTTCAGTTCAGTCAGTGGTCTAGTTACAGACCAACTAGACTGTTCTTCTAACCAGACCAGAACAGAACTAGTCTGGTTAGTGTAACCAGCCGGTTACCCATCCAGTTACTGTCTCCAAAAAAAAAAAAAGGACAGTTGCAGAGACTGTTTCTGCTAGCAGTTTTCACCTATCTGAGAAAGCATTTACTGTCAGAAAAAGCAGAAATCAGAGAAAAATCAGAGATTTGCACAAGTAATGGGATGCATGCCTTTGTGCTCACTGCCCAGGAAAAGGGAATCAGATGCATACTCAGTGCTTTTTGCAGCAGCCAGAAAAGGGGCAATATAGTTGTTGATGCCTTGGCAACTTTGTGGGTATATGCCTTGAGTTGACAACCCGGTACTGGCATAGATTGTGAATGCAAGACACCTCTTGTTGCAGTTGCATACACAGTGTGTGTGAGAAACTTGCAGATCTCAGACAAGTTGTAAGAAAATGGCTCAATCACCGATCTAAAGGGATTCACAAGATAGGGATGCACATCCAAGACAGAGAAGTATGCAACAAACTTAGCAAGAATTTGAGCAGATGGTACGCACTCGTATACAAGAGATGGAAAATCTCAGAAAGGATCCAAGAGCTCAGCATTTGTTTCAAGCAGAAACTATGCCTAATGCAGCTTATGATGTGCTAATGCCAGAGGCACACTCTCGTGTACAGCCAGAGAGAGAGATCTTATAGGGGACAGTCTCATAGCAGGAAGAGATCGAGGCATCATCACCGATCTCCCAGTCCTTCACCGTCTACCTTGAGCTCGACTTCTGTATCTTCTTCTTTATCAGATAAACCATCCAGGAAAAGAAGGAAACACAAGAAAGTCTAGGAAGAGTAAGTCTTCCAGAGAGACCAAGGAATTCAAAGAGGGAGGTAAATGTGTCAAGTTTATGACCTATAATGGACAATATGGTCATACAGACAAATTATTGTAGTTCATCAGGCAATTTGATGCTGCATTTGTAGGATCGAATGAAAAGAGAGAGCGCAGGTTGCAGAAGAGTCGATAGATTAGCTATCACGTCAACAAATGTTGTGTAAAAAGAAAATACGAAGTACATAGTACTTGTAGCTAGACCTAGGACTAAGTGTTCTAGGTGTCACATAGGACTAAGTGTCCTATGTGGCCTAAAAGGCACTAAACCTATAAGTGCCTATATTGATGCCTACAAGGCACATACCATGGCCTATAGGGTATCACTAGAACCACCAGAAGATGGCCTACAAACCCCCCTCCATGGGATGGGCTGAAGTATTCTGGAAACATCTCAGAATACCTGGTATTTTCTGATCATGGTGACACATGTTCATCCAAAAGGATATAGCCACCTGATAGTGAACTTCAATATGCTTGGTACACGCATGAAACACTGGATTACGCCCAATGGCCAAAGCACTCTGGCTGTCAGTGTAGACAATAGTGAAGGATGTCTGGCGAATACCAAGATTTGTAAGTAACTGTCGAAGCCAAACACACTTTATTGTAGCAGTGAAAGCTGCCCTGTATTTAGCCTCACAGCTAGATGTGGCAACTGTTGGTTGCTTCTTGTTGAGCCAAGAGATACATGAATTGCCGTTGGTATGTGACACTCTGGTGTCGGAACATCCTGCCTAGTCACTATCTGTGTAAGCATGCATGGTAAGTTAACCCTGATCACCATAGAAGAGGGCTAAATCCTGAGTGCCTTTCTTTGAGATATTTGAAGACTCTCTTCACTGCCTGCCAATGCTGTGAATTGGGCATGTGCATGAATCTGCTGAGCTGAGATACGGCATACTGTAAGTCAAGTCTGGTGTGACATAAATAAATAAGGCATCCAACAGCCTGCTGATAAAGAGTGATATCACATGGTGGGCTCCCATCATGAGCTGAGAATTTGAAGCCAAGGTCCACTGGAGTAGAGATTGGCTTGCAATCCTCAAACTGAAAACGATCAAGGAGCTGTCCAATATACTTGGACTGAGACATGAGTGGGAGCTGTCCCATGTCTGACATTTCAAAAACTTGCTGCAAATCAGCCTTGAAAGCTGCAATATGCTGAGTATCTCGGCCCGTGATGAGCATATCATCCACATATAAAATCAGATCCACTCCCACGGACATAAAGAGTGGGTTCTGTGGGGCTATTCTGAAAACCAAGGGATAGTAAGTGTGCATGAATTTTGGCATACCATGCTTTGGGTGCCTGCTTCAAACCATAAAGGGCTTTTCTAAGCCGGCATACCTTGTTTTCAGAATTAACAACCTCAAAGCTAGGAGGTTGTGTGACATAGACTTCTTCTTGCAGATCCCCATGAAGAAAAGCAGTCTTGATGTCAAGTTGGTGCACTTGCCAATGATGATGGGCTGCAATGGCAATGACACATCTAATGGTAGTAATCCTGGATGTGGGAGCAAATGTCTCCTCAATGTCAATGCCTTGTTGTTGGGCATACCCTTTTGCAACAAGACGGGCTTTGTATCAATCTATGCTGCCATCAGATTTCCTTTTTAATTGTAGACCCACCAGGTACCAATGGCATGCTTGCCAGGAGGGAGATCTACTTATTCCCATGTGTCATTTTTAGCAATGGATTGTAACTCAGCTCTCATTGCATCCATCCACTCTTTGCTGTCAAAAGCATCTTTATGGCACAGAGGCTCTTCATTGCAAGCTGTAGCAAGGAGTGCAAACTCAAGAAAGTGACCATGCATCTGTCTATTCCATGATCTTGTCTGGGCAGCAAAAGGCTGATCTTGTTTGCTGTCCCTCAATGTATCAAGAAGCCATATGGGAACTTGCCTTTGCTGTCTATTGACAGCTCTTTCTTCAATCACTGCATCATGAATAGTGGGATTATTTTGTGCTGGAAGAGAAACCTGCAAATCAGCATGGGGTACTGGCTGATCATTGCTGTTTGGAGGGCGTGCAGGAGGCTCATGTTGCTGGTCAAAGTCCTCTCCTGAGGATGGCAGAGGTAACCAAGATTCAAAGGCATCAAACATGTCAACATCTGGCTTAGCTTTGCAGTCCACAAGAGGAGAAGCTGAATGTTCAGCAAAGATTACATCTCTACTAACAATAATCTTCCCAGTATTTGGTTGGTATAACCGATATCCTCTGCTCTCCTGGTTGTAACCAATAAATATGCATTTGATTGCCTTGTCATCAAGCTTATGTCTCAGTTGAGATGGTACATAAACATATGCAAGAGACCCAAAAACTCTCATGTGTGAAAGTGAAGGCTTCCTGCCTTTCCATGCTTCGGAAGGTAACAGTCTTCAATGCCCTTGTAGGTGATCTATTCAGCACATAGTTGGCACACATCATTGCATCAAGCCAAAATTTATTGGGCGAAGACTTGGCCTTAAGCATGCATCTGACCATCTCCATTGTGGACCTGTTTTTCCTTTCAGAAACAGGATTTTGTTGAGGAGTGTAAGGAGTAGTGCATGAGTGAATAATGCCTCGTGAAGACAAAAAAACATCAAACTCCTTTGACATATACTCTCCCTCCCTATCTGTGTTGAGGGTGACAAGCTTGCATCCTGATTCATTCTCAACCATATTCAGTCACCTCCGAAAGTATAAGAAAACTTCAGATTTGGCTTTTAAAGGATATACCCAGCAATATCTTGTGAAATCATCAATGAGAGTCATGAAATATTTGTACCCCCCAGTGGCATTTGTCTTCATTGGGCCACAGACATACTTCGCACTAGGTGCAATTTCCTTTGTGAGAGTTTTGGACAATTCTTTTGAAAAGGAAACCGATGCATCTTACCCAAAAGACAACCCTCACACACATGTTTGGAAACTGTGTGAGTTTGAGGTACATCATTTGCCATCTGCTGTGAATGTAGCTTTGCAAGAGCTCTATAATTGAGATGACCCATTCTCTCATGCCAAAGATGAGTTTCAGCAAGCTGTGAATCTGAAATAGCAAATGCTTCAATAGAAAGTGCAGCTGAGTGATGATCAAGGTGATAAAGCCCCTTTTGCAAAGTGCCAGTGAGAACTATGGCATTGTCATCACGAAGATCATTAACTAGGCATCTGTAGCCATAAAAAATAACTCTGAAACCTGAATTTGCAATTGCTGAAATTGAAATCAAGTTGACTTCAATTCCAGGCACAAAAAGAAGATTTGTTAGAGTGACAGGATGGCTTGAAATGGATGTGAGCTGCACATCTCCAATTCCTTTTACAGCATAGGAAGCATTATTACATGTGACAGTCCCCCCTCGAGGTGCATTAGCTAAAGAATGAAACTACTGTCTGCAAGATGTGACATGCTTGGAAGCACCACTATCAAAGTACCAGGACTGAGCATCATTAGCAGTAAAGAATGCATCAGCTTTGGAGGGATCAAATGAGCAATGGACAGCCCATGCCCAATCATCCTGAAGAGCATGTGCATGTGAAGCATCTATTGGCTCATGGGATTCAATAGCATGTGAGGCATTAACTGTCAATCCTGCTTTCTTTTTCTCCGAAGCAATGCCCTTCCTGCATTTTGAAATGTCATGTCCAAGCTTGCGACAATAGTTGTATCTTTTCTTCTTTGACTTATCTGCTGTATTTTTAGATGCATGGGAGGAATTGCAGCTGCTATGCGCAGATTTTGGCTTGCCCATAGTCTTGGAAGCCTTGCCTCTTCTTGTCGGTTGTGAAGCAAATGCATGATCAGGAATAATGGCTTGTCTATTAGCTCGATTTTGCTTTTCTTGCAAAAGCAAAGTAACTAGCTGATCAAAAGAATAGTGGTCTGGATTACCCATGGCCACTAATCGAAGGGTTGTAGCAAACCCTTGATATGTATCTGGCAGTCCATTCAGTGTGGTACTGACAAGCTGTGAATTTGGCACCACCTCATCAATGTTGGCAAGTTGTTCCATGAGGTCCTTGACCTTTGTCAGGTATGCATCCATAGAGTCACCTTCATTCATACTGACTTCCTGTAATTGCCTTCTCAAATATGCAACACGTGCTTCATTGCAAATCTGATAGAGAGAAGCCAATTTATCCCAAGCATCCTTTGCTGTCCTGCAAGATCGGATGTGTTGGAATAATGATTCTCTTGCGTGATAAAGCAATACATGAATGTGCATTTGCATCTCTTGCATCCCATCTTGTATGTTTCTGAGTTGGAAGAGTAGTAGCAGGAGTGCTAGAAGATGAGGCATCAGGAGTAGTACCCCCTGCAGAGGGACCAGCAGTAGAGGCAACCACTGTAGCATTGGCTGGCCTCATATCAACCCCAGAAACAATATTCCACAAATGCTTTGCAACAAGAATATGTTTCATGAGATAAGACCACATCGGATAGTTGGTGCCATCCAACTTATCATCTTCACGAAGAACACCAAATAGATCTTGATTGTTCCCAGCCATAGAAAATGTGATATCCTGAAAAAGACCTGAAATCCCAAAAGCCTCAAGGCTATCGCTGCAAAAAGCTGGCTGTCCAAAAATGACAGCAAATATCTACAAATTTCCAACCCAAATTAAAGGGCAAATGCAGATCTGACCCAAATGTGACTGTGGCAGGCAATGTTCACTGCAGAAACAACAAATCTGGCAAAAGCCCCAAATTTAATGAGGGCAAATAGGCAAAAAAGAGAGCAAATACAGAAAAGCCCCAAATTTTGCTGAAATTTTTGCAAATGTGACCCAATGTATGATAATCTGACTCAATGTCCTGCAAAAGTGACTCAATGTCGTGCAATCTGACCCAAATGTACTGCAAACAAACAAGAGATTGCAGACCAAACCCCAAAGCCCGAATGTTCTTGCAAGAAATTGCAACCAAAGAAGTTGAAAAGAACTAGAAGCCCCCAAAAAAATAACAATGTCCTGAATATGACCTTGTACGTGCAAAACCTGTATGGAGATCTCGAAAGAAGTACTAGCTGTACGGACAGCTCAAGTACAATGTACAGTGACTGGACGGATCAAGTACACCGTACGATGTACGGTGTATGGTTGTACGGTTGTACGGAAGAGGTACGTTGTACGTTGTACGGAGCCCTGAAGTACGACAGTTGTACGGAGGCTCCCACGTGCAGGTACGAAAAAGTGCAAGACCTTTCGTACGATTGTACGAAAGATGTACGTAGTGCAGTACGACGGTCAGTACGGACAAGTACGACGATGCAGGTACCTATCTGTACGGCGGCACCGGTACGGTGGCTTTGGTACGGAACAGACAAGTACGACGATGCAGGTATGGACATCAGTACAGTCGTACGGACTGTACGGAAAAAGAGAACAAAAAGCAATGAAGGTCCTTGGTCACGGAGCAGGTCCTCGCTTTGATACCATTGTAGGATCGAATGAAAAGAGAGAGTGCAGGTTGCAAAGGAGTCGATAGATTAGCTGTCACGTCAACTAATGTTGTGTAAAAAGAAAATACAAAGTACATAGTACTTGTAGCTAGACCTAGGACTAAGTGTCCTAGGTGTCACATAGGACTAAGTGTCCTATGTGGCCTAAAAGGCACTAAAACTATAAGTGCCTATATTTATGCCTACAAGGCACATACCATGGCCTATAGGGCATCACTAGAACCGCCAGAAGATGGCCTATAGCATTCGGTACAGAAAAGTTTTCAGAATCCTCCAAGTTAAGAATGGTCAGTTTGCACTTGACAGCGACAGCTAGTGCATGGTGGAGTGCACAGACCACAGATGGGTCAGCCCTAAAGAAGTGGAAGGACTTCAAGAAAGCCTTCTACCAACAGTTCATGCCTAAATAGTTTAGAGATCATGTTCTTCAAGATTGGGACAGCCAAGAGATACAGTGGATGTGTACAACCAAAAGTTTTGGGATGCTTATTTGCAGGTTGCACCTTTCAAAAAGATCTCCAAAGGAACCCAAATGAGAAAGTACAGAGCAGGTCTCAGTCCAAGAATTCAGGCAGTAGTGAATGCTTTGGGGGCAAAGAACATTCAAGACCTTATGCATTCAGCTTCAGTAGCTAGTCTTGTGCCGTTACAAGATCCATCCACGGTACTATCCTTGCATGCAGGACGTGCTGAAAGAAAGAAAACTGATTTTTCAAAATCAGAAAAGAAAGAGTATCCGAAGGTTGAAAAGAAAGGGTTTCAGCCTCAGAAGCCGAGGGGTACTCAGTTTTCAAAGTCATATAAAGGCAAATCCCCATTTACTCCTGAACAAATAGCTGAATTCCGCAGAGATGGGAAATGCTTTTAGTGTGGGAAAGAGGGGCATATTGCTGCCCAGTGCCCTGAGAAGCCTTCAGGTTCTAAGGAGCAGAAAAAGCCACAAGTACCACTGAGGCCAATGGGGGGAGCAGTCCCAGATGTTTTGGGGAGTACCTTGGACCCAAAGGAAAAAGAGCTTTTGCTATCATGGGGAAAGATAAGAGATCAGCAAGCATTAATCCTATATGATCCAGGGTCTACAGACAATTTTATATATGAAGATTTAGCCCTGAGATTAGGGGTAAAAACTGAAGAGCTAGGTAGAGCTCTTGATGCTGATCAAATGTTCCAAGGGAATCCAGTGCAAGTTACTCCTTTGATTGGAAAGCTTCGTGTCCATGTGCAGAGCTATGTGGATCAGGAGGACTTCTTAATCTTTCCTCTCAAGCAGCATGATGTTGTACTTGGTACACCGTGGTTCCATCGAAAGGAAGTAACAATAGAATACCCTGAGAGGGTGCTGAGTTTTATCCATAGGGGGAAAAACCAGCGTTTAGTTGCCAGGAATAAAGGGTAGACTATCCCCATTGTATCTGATGTTACATGTGGTAAAGCAATAAAATCTGCAATTTTCGCATACATGGTTTTTGTAAAAGAAAAAGAGAATGATATGCATGTTGAAATGAATGATGCAGACAGATAAATTTCAGTTTCTTGTAAACTTTAAAGATTGCTTTTTCGATGCTTTGCTAGGGGAGTTACCCCCAGAGAGACCAGAAGATCATCAGATAGAGTTAATGCCTGGTAGTTGATTCAGCCCAGCTGGTCTCCTTTTTGCTCACCAGTGCTTCTAGTACAGAAGAAAGATGGTTCTTTTCAAATGTGCATTGATTATCGTGCATTGAATAAGATGACCATCAAGAATAGATTTCCGATACCACGCATAGATGATGTGCTTGATCAACTCAGAGGAGCAACAGTTTTCAGCAAGATAGACTTGAAGAGTGGCTATCATCAAGTTAGGATACAACCGCAAGATGTGCATAAGACAGCTTTTCGCACTACATTCGGGTTGTATGAATACTTAGTGATGCCTTTTGGGTTGACAAATGCTCCAGCCACATTCAATAGAAAGTATAGGCATTTCACGGGTACTTTCTTTGATGATATCCTAGTCTTTTCAAAGACAGAAGAAGAGCACAGAGAACATCTTGCTTTGGTATTTCAAGAACTTCGAAATCATCAGCTTTTTGCCAATAGCAAGAAAAGTGAATTCTTTTTGGAAGAGATCCATTATCTGGGGCATATAATATCCAAGAATGGGATACAGATGGATCCTACAAAGATCCGAGCCATCTAAGAATGGCCCGAGTTGAAAACTGTGCATGAAGTCCGTAGTTTTTTGGGACTTTGCTCCTACTATAAGAGATTCATCAGGCATTTTGCTGATATCGCAGCTCCATTACATGACCTTACTAAGAAAAATGCAGCCTTCACATGGGGAATATCACAGAAGAAAGCATTCAATACACTCAAGGAGAAGCTGACTACAGAGCCTATTCTAGTAGTCTTGGATCTTTATCAATCTTTTGATGTTGATTGCGATGCTTGTGGAGAGTGTGTTGGGGCTGCATTGCATCAGAATGGTCATGTAGTAGCCTATGAGAGCAGGAGACTTCGGGATGTAGAGAGATATCTGGGAATCTATGAGAAAGAGTTATTGACTATAATTCATGCCATCTATACATGGAAGCATTATCTTTTGGGCCGAAGTTTGAGATACTTTTTGACTCAGATCAAGCTTTCTGAGAAGCATATGAAATGGGCAAACATGCTGTCAATGTATCATTTTCAGATTATCCATACCCCAGGAATTCGGAACAGAGTGGCAGATGCCTTGTCCCGAAGAGCCCAGGTCAATAATGTGGCTATTGCCTATCATCAGGACCTGGAAGGCATGAGGGAACAATATGCTAACGATGCAGATTTTGGCGAGATTTTACAGCAAATGCAAGAGGGGTAGGCCACCAGTCACTATTCCTTGAAAGATGGGTATCTAATGAAAGATGACTGCCTATGCATCACCCAGGAGATGAGGAAAAAGATTTGGGAGGAATGCCATGCACCTCCCTATGCTGGACATAGAGCAATTACAGCAACAACTCTAGCACTAGAGAGGTATTTCTTTTGGCCAGGGATACAGAAAGATATACATCAGTTTGTTACTGAATGCCTTACGTGTTAGAAAGTGAAGTATGATAGACGGAAGGCACCTAGCCTACTTATGTCTCTTCCCGTGCCTCAGGCACCGTGGGAAAGTATTACAATGGACTTTATTTTTGATTTGCCAAGATCAAAGTCAGGGAATGATGGGGTTTGGACTATCATTGATAGATTTAGCAAGCAAGCTCATTTCATTCCAGTTCGTAAAACCATAAAGGCAGATCATATGGCTAAGCTTTTCATGGCACAGATTTTTAAGCACCATGGTATGCCTAAATCCATTGTTAGTGATCGAGATCCCAAAATGACTAGTCTATTTTGGAGAGCCTTATTTGATAATATGGGGACGAATTTGAATTTTTCTTCTTCTTTCCATCCCCAAACAGATGGTCAAAGTGAATTAGCAAATTCTACAGCATTGGATATGCTGAAATGCTACGTGGGTGACCAAGGTTCAGACTAGGAAAGGTACCTACCATTGGTAGAGTTTGCTTACAATAATACAGTACACAGCTCTACAGGGAAAGCCCCCTTTGAGGTCATCTATGGAAAGGTGATTCTACCACCTATCCTGAGGACCAAGGACGAAATATTTGCAGCTGATCAGTTTGTGAGAGATCTCCAGACCATAGTCACAAGAAACGTTTCGTCTGTTTCGCCGTTTCGTTGTTTCGACAGGTTTTGTTTCGTTTCGTTTCGTGTTGTCAAACGAAACGGATAGGTTTCGAATTGATACTTAATATATACCCTTATAGGTATAAAAAGATATGTTATATTTAAGTTAGAGTGAACAAAGAGAAATATAAAGTCAAGATACTAAAAGGAAATTCAAAACATAAACACCTTGGATTCTAGAAAAAATGGGGCAAAAACGTTTATTTTGATTTGGACGAAACAAAGGTTTCGTTGAGAGCGTTTCGTCCTATTTTGAAACGTTTCGTCTGTTTCGCGTTTCGAGGTTTTGAAGAAGCGGGTTTTCATGTGAATATGCTCCAGACAGCTTACAGCCAAGTCCGGACAGCAATCGAAAGGTCTCAAGAGAAACATAAAAGAGCTGCAGATAAGCATAGTAGACAGTTAGATCTCAAGGAAGGGGATTGGGTACCTTGAAGTTCGAGAAAACTAGGCTCCGCAAGTTTAAAGCCAAACAAAAAGTGTATGCAAAGCTATCTCCCAAGTACTATGGCCCTTTCAGGGTTACAAAAAGAACAAATGAGGTTGCATACAGGTTAGCATGGCCAGAGCATTGGAGGATTCACAATGCATTCCATGTGAGTCTTCTAAAGAAATTCTAGGGGCCAGAGCCTACAGAGCTAGTATCAGAGGATTCACCAGAAGTGGATGAGCTCGAGGAGGTCCTTCAACCAGAGCAAATTGTGTACCATACTGTACGCAAAGGCCCTCAGGGCAAGGAGTTTTACAGGTATCTTGTAAAATTCAAGAATTATACGGCATTAGATGCCAAGTGGATTGATGAAGACATGTTGTCCGATCATCCACAGCTTTTGGATGTTTACAAGGAAGCTTTTCAGTTGAGGTCAACTGAATAGAAGCCAAGGGGATGTCACCACAATGTAAATATCCTAAGTCAAGGTACAGTTGATCATTTATTTGATCATAATTAAAGAGTTTTCATACGTGTTAATTATGGTCAAAGAGTTGTTTTAATGGTCAGAGAATTGACTATGATGAAAGATACTTGACTCTGGTCAAGTAAACCCGACTTTAGCTGGGGAGACTTGGTTTATTACCAAGAGGGTTAATTGCAGTTAACTAGAGAACTACAGAGCTGACTACGGTCAGAGAGTGTTGACTTCGGTCAATGAGAATTGGCATACGCCAAGAGGGTTAACTACGGTTAACCAAGATGTGCCAATTTCGGTTGGAGGGACTTGACTATAATTAAGGCGCCTGGACCCTTGGTCAAAGCTCTTAATTATGATCAAGAGCGTTGACTTCGGTCAACGAGAGAATAAATATATTTTTTATATTTGTTATGTGTGCACATGTGTTCAGTGGGGACGCCCACCGTGACTAGAATTAGTCCACAGTGTATTATTTGCATGCAAAGCGCTAACAATTAATGGGTGCCATGGTGGTGCGCTTTAATTAATTGTTGCAGGTACTAGGAAGAGTTATTTTCCTAAGCGCTACAGGAGCCTAATAAGAGTCTAGGAGGCGGTTCGCGTGACCAAGTGCTTCGAAGACTCCAAAGTTGCTCTTAGTGGCATGTAATTAGGAAAGTAGTGTAGAAATTTGACAAGTGGCTTGTTGCCAAGAAGGGAGCCTGAGAGCTTATGTAATGAATTATTCACGTTGGATTTATGTATGTACAGCTCCTACGCTGAACTCTTGGACTTGCTTTCTCTCTTATGAATAAAAACCTTCGGGGGGGTCCAGCCCGACGATTGTCCTGGGCCCTAGTGTATCTGTTGAGAGAGGGAGAGAAATGAAAGTGTCTTTGCTGTATTTGACGTGGAAGGTTTTGGCTGTTCTCTCCACACACAAAACTGTGTACACACACACGAGCACGCACGCACACATCTATGTACGGTGTGTGTGTAGACATGCCTGCAAGCATGCACACACATACATATAGGTACACACATGGTGTGTATAGACATGCATGCATGCATGGGCACACACACGCACACATACATATGGGTACATGTGTGTGTGTGGGGGGGCATGCATATATGTGTGGATGTGCACGTGCTCACATACACATATAGGCACATATGCACTCACATAAATATATAAACATATATGCATGTGCATGCGTGCACAGACTTATGTATTTATGCATGCATGCGCAGTGTGCGAGGGGGGGAGAGACAAAAGGAAAGAAAGAAAGTTTATTAAAGTCTTCCGAAGACCGATGGGTCTATGAGACTTTGAGAAACGTGATACAAGCAAGCTGAAAGGGTGGAGCTACTAACCGAGCATCAACAAAACCATCACGATACACGTACATACCAGGCCGTGCTAACCCCTCTGCTTGCATGCATATACATGCATGTGTGTGTGCGCGCATGTGCATGTGCATATGCATGAAGTGACTTGGGATATAGACAAGACAGAGGTATTTGAAGGAGAAGACAATGAGAAGCCTAGCTTTGTACCAAAAGCTGGTATACATGGCTACCAAAAGCTGGTATACACGGCTATGGATAAATCGTAGCGCAAAAGCTGAGGCACTATGCCATCTCGTTCCAACTAGCATGTGGCTGGTCACATGTCCTAGGGAGACTTAAATTTGATAGCTGATGGGGCTGCCACATTATAAAAGAAGCAAGAGAATGCATATACTATTTTTTGCAAAGCCCTAGGTATGTTGTACAAGTTCTCAAATCTTTTGCATGCAAAGCTCTCCTTACTCACATAACCTGATTTCCTTTGAATTGTCAATATACTTAACGAATGTCCATCTTCTGGCCATGAATCGGTAGAAGGATCAAATGTTTGGTTTCAATCCATCTATTCCATTAACCATTAAACACAAAGAAAATCACTGCTTCTCATGCCCCATGCACGCTGGCACTGACAGCACACAGACATACACATAGAGACGTGCACATGCACATGCATACACACACGCGGCATGAGATCTGTATGAGTCCAAGAACTAGGTAATGATGCCATCATTTGTCATGGATTTAAAAAATGGGTGTATAAAAACTGTAATTGGAAGGCCACGGGGGTTTCTCATGGAGAACGCGTAGGGGCTCAAGTCCTTACAAGTAGCATCATGAAGCATAAGATTCTACTCAGAAGTTTCTTGGGCGAGTCTTTAGAGAAAGGCTGAAGATTGTAGCAGGTTTTTGGCTTGATGGTGCTCAAACATACAGGTTTGCTAATATCAGTAGTGTTCCATGAAAGTATGTAGACACATGCAATGTGTGTGTGTGTGTGTGTGAGAGAGAGAGAGAGAGAGAGAGAGAGAGAGAGAGAGTCTGATCAACATGAGAATTCTTATTGCAGACCTGCTGTCTTTTCAAAATGCCAGTGACTCGCGACACGCTGTTGTATTCTGGAGCTAAGCTAGACTAGACCCCATGCATTGTCTGGACTTGTATGGAATGTATGCATTTAAGCTTCCAGCTCCTTGAGGTTATGCAATGAGAAGGTTGGGTATTGAAGATCTCAACGTGTGAATTGATTTTATTGAGGCCGTCTTTAGTCTACAATTCATTTGTGGTGTCCATGCATATTTTGGAAGAATTAAAGCTCTGGGACAGAGCAAAGGCTCACTTTTGTTTTTGGTCTGTTATAATTTCTCTCAAGGTCTAGGATTAGCTCTTTCCTACATTCCATGTAAGCCAAGAAGAGAGCAATTTTGATATCCTTCTGATCATGGTCACGGACTCTTTGCTACTAACAAAACAACAGGGTTTACAAATGAGTTTCGAAATTAATGCGAGTGACAAGATCAGACCGACCAGACTAAGTTAAAAAAGAAGTAATGACTTTCAGTCAGAGAAATGTTTTCTCAATTGGATTGGGAGTTCGAGTTGTACTCAATTATTGGGATGGAAGGATGGCTGATATCAGATTCACAAAGGATTGATAATAAAACGGTGTCAAGTTGCTGATCACAGAGTCAAGTCTTGTCATAATGTGCGAAGGAGGTTTTTTTGCACCATTTTACTGAAGGATTTTGTGCATTGCTTGCTGTTAAATCTGCATTGTGTTGCATTTGGACTCGGCACTCGACCTTTCATGGATATTGCTGCGTTATTTTCATGAATCTTCCTTAATTAAGTTTAGAAAATGTATTTTGGTATTAAAATGCTATGTTTGTAGCTCAGACTGGTTATTGTAAATGTGCATGTTAAGGTTGTCTAAGCGATTCTATACAATGATGGCTAAGGCTTGGATGAGATTTCTCTTTCTAGCTGGAGTCTTGTCAATGTAGAATATCTCCAGCTCCTTTGTGCCTCAAGGCGGACGTTCACATGTCTAGTAAAATGATGGTTCCTTTCAGTAGGGGGAGAAGATGACAAATCTTGTATTCAAGGTGAAATGCAGATTGGGATCCGAACTGCCATTAGAAATAGAAACAAATCCCCTTTCAGAATGATTTGCTACTAACGCTTTTCATTCGAAGAATAATGAAGGTTTTTGAGTCGAGAGCTGCATCATGTTATGGAGGAGATCATAGTCACAAGTTTGATGGTGTGCGCATGTATGTGTCTCATTAGAAAGCATTTGAGTTCATCATCATGTAAGTTTGGATTTGTTTAACTCATCCGGCATTTGAAGGTAAGTTTGTGGCTGCAAAGTAGGATTCAAAGCTTGTATTGATGAATTTTCTTTCCAAAACTTCTCCCGTTGATTGCTACGAGCAATACTCACCTCAATGAAACAAGGAGCAATGTTCTACTTGTAAACCTAGCTAGAAAAGCGTGAGGAGAAAAAGAAAAAGGGCCTTGCCTTAAATAAATATTCGATGAGCTAAATAAAGCCAAACTTAAATGATTCTAAGCTCTAAATTATCCACCTATTTGCACACCTACATGCATACACATGTAGGCACGCTTGCACATACAAGGGACAACGGTGGTTTTCTCTTGCCTTAATGGCCCTATGCTTGTGATTGCAAGGTAGATTTAGAAGTTATAATGATTAATCAACTCCTCGTGAAAAGGCCCCTCATTTTAAGGTAGAAATATGAACTAGGTTTGCTCATTGGAGCGAGGAGAAATGTTTTACTTTGTTAACTAGCTAGAAAAGTTTGATGAGGAAAAAGGACTAGGGCCATGAAGGGCAAGAAAAAAAGAAAATTTCCCTCCCCATTAAAAAACATTTGCAATACCATCTTCTTGTGCGTGCTACAGAGGTGACTTGGCTAAACTCTTGAAGGTTCCATATAAGGACTAGAGTTAGGGAGCTTATGTAATCCATGAGAATTTCCCTTGTGGCAATTACATAAAATGTGGATGCCCACAAAGAACCGCTTAGGTGCCAATCTTATACAAACATGTTCTGTATTAAATAAAGAACTTGGAGGGAGATGGGCCATTGACAATCCACCCTCCTCTTGGTAGGTTTGAGGCCTCTTGGAGAGAGATTTTGATTTGGGTGGTAGAACAATTTGGGGCTTTAAGAAGGTTGGGGTAAAAAGCAAGGCTTAGATTGGTGAATGAAGGTCCTTTCCCTTTTGCATTGTTTGATATTGTGGAGGGTATCAAGAATTAAGATGGTAGGCGGGCTCGGATGGAGTGGCAATTCATTTGTTGGGGCTTTGCTACTCGGGGGATCCTTTCTAAAAAGAAATTACCCAAAGCTAGACAATTGAGGAATTGGAAGAATAGATGCCAATGTCCAAATAGGATGTAAGGCTTTGCGAGATAATAATGTGATAGCTAGATATCCTCTATTTGTTTTGGGCCAAGCAAATTTAGGGAAGACTAAAATATGGTTGTGCTTAGTTGGGTTCTTGTGCCACGACTCTCGATCCATCACTTGGGACATAGTTCTCTGGAGGGATTGTGGACACTTATAATCTTCCATCCATGTCGCTTGGTTAGAGGTGAACGCATTATGCTTTGGGTTTAGCGCAATGATATCACATTTAGAATGGAGGGGCTTGTGCAATTTTGTTGCTAAGATATTGGGAAGGCATTAATTTTTCCGTTGTGGCATGCAAGCAAAGTATGGAAAGAAGGAATGAGGGATCGTTGTAAATGTAGTGAACCATCTCCTTGCCTCGTATGGTAAGATTTGTTTTCTGAAACCCAAGATCTAGGATTTTATGCGATTGATATATACCCTTTTGAGCAATATTATGTGCCCTTTGGAGCAATGTTGTAACCACATTGGTAGCTCTTGCGCGACTAATACAAACTTATTGGGTTGGCTCACATCGTTGTTGTACACGGTGAAATGTACTTGAGAGGCCTATAGTGTTTGTTGGCCAACAAAGGGGGCATAGCATTTTAAATAAGGCATGGGGTTAAAAAAGAAGTAGCATTAGGTTGATGGTAATCAACGAAGAGGAAATAAACGGAATAAACTACTCTCTTCATGGACTTGCAAAATCTAAATGTAGAAAGACAGTGGCGTGCTTGTAAACTTGTGAAATGAGCCTTATTTCTCTCACAGAAAGAAATACTTCTTCGTATTTATATTGAGGTTAAATTTTTAGTATCACGACATCTTCCTTTGAGGGATTTATTTGCGGCCATCTTCCTCAAAACACACAAAGAACTGTGTGCAAATTTGTTAATCCAAGTTCTTAGACACACAATTTCCAAGCACATCTCTAAATTCATGGATTACCCTCCTTTTAAACTAACCTAGCCAAGTGGCTTTCCTTATACTAATTACCTAACAAGTACTAATCACTAGTAACTAGAAATAATTTCATTTGAATCATATTGAGTTGTGCTAGTTGCTAACAGAAATGGTATTATAATTGTCTTCACTCCACACTATACAATTAGTCTTCATTGTCTAACTTTAAAAGTAAGGACTTCCACTCTATTATGATTTGGTGTAACCATTGAAATATGAGAGCTCTTAGATAGTTTGTCTTACTCTAAAAGTAAGGACCTCCCTTCTATTCTTGGAATTATGATTTGGCATAACCATCAAAATGTGAGATCTCTTAGATAAGATTTCTCCTAGTTGAGTAGTGAGCTACTTGACATATTGTTTTTAGCAAGTATACTGTGGTTGTGGGATGGCACAACTTACTATTGGATCTCAAGTTACACGGGTCTCTATAAACTTGGCTTGAAAGGTAGCATTCTCTTGGCTTTCTTTCTTTCTTCTTCTTTTTGTTTGTTTCAAGCTATTGTGTCCTACCCTTGATATTATCTCAACCCCTTGCCTTATGATAAATCTCCCTTGTGGTTGTATCATAGATTGTGTGGGCTTTATTATACCAAAAGTACTGCCTATCATGGCACTTTTTTCAACCATCGTGATGGAACATTCTATTTTAAAAAATTAGGCAAGAGCCTAAAGATGTAGTCTTGTATACCATATTTAGGTCCATTTGGGGAGAAATGAGGTCTCCAAAGGGCCTCCCATGAGTGTTTCCTAATTTCAAGGGATTAGAGAGGGACTTGAGGTGTATCAATGAGAGTGGTCCTTTGTGTGGGACATTGGTATGTTGTTGAGCATTTATGGGTGGGGAGACCTCTCACTCATGGTTTATGCCTCTTCAAGACACGGGTTCATCAGCACGGATCACTTCTCTCATCAAAGCGTAGTTGACCAAGTGTTCCTGTGCCCTTCTTTGCTCCTCTAATCTCTTGGACCGGCGGTGTTCGGATGGTTCCTCCTCAATGGCTGGAGGTTCTCTGCCGTCCAAAAGCTGCTTTACCCACTTTGGGAATGGCCATTGCCGTTGTGGTTCTGCAGGCTCTTCTTCATCTTCTTTGTCTTGAATCCTCCCAAGCACCGTTGGGGGAGTTTGGTCTACTACTGGTGGCGGTACTGGATGGATATCGTGGTCCTGGTTGTCTGGGAAGGAAGCATCCTCATCCAATTGATGCGGCTATTCTGAGAAGACCACATCGCGACTTACAATTACCTTCTCGGTAATAGGGTTATAGAGATGGTAACCCTTCACCTCTTCACTGTAGCCCAAGAAAATACACTTCCGGCTCTTCGGTTCCCATTTGGTCCTGGTAGCATCAGGGACATGCACAAAACAATCACATCCAAAAACTCTGAAATGTGCAGCTGAAGGTTTCTTACCAGAAAAGGCTTGCAGTGGAGTCATCCCATTCATAGCCTTCATGTAGCTACGATTCAGGATGTAAACTACAGTGTTACATGCTTCAGCCCAGAAAGTCTTTGGCAAATCTTTCCCTTTCATCATCCTCCGGCCCATTTCGCAGATGACGCGCATCTTGCATTCTGTTACTCCATTTTGATGTGATGTATGTGACAGGGGTTTCTGCCTCTTAATTCCGTGACTTTTGCAGTAACTTTCGAATTTAGTTGATGTGAACTCTCCACCTTTTTTTGATCTCAACTTCTTCACCTTCCTCCCCATTTCTTTCTCGACCATTATATGCCATTCGTTGAACCTACTAAAAGCCTCGTCTTTAGTCTTCAGGAAGTATATCCATATCCTTCTACTATAGTCATCGATCAGCGTCATGAAGTAGTAGGAACCACCCAAAGCTTCCGTCTCCATCTTTCTACAGAGGTCCATGTGAATGAGCTCTAGAGGAGCCTTTGCCCTGCTAGCCTCTTTAGGAAAGGGATGCCGATGCTGCTTGCCCATCATGCAAGCTTCACATACATCGGGCAGATATGAAATTTCTGGTAGGTCTGCAATCATTCCACTTTTATGCATCTCCTTCAAAGAACTAAGGTTTAGATGACCAAGCCTCTCATGCCATAGCTTAGTGTTCTTCACATCCGCTCGAGCACTAAAAGCTGAGAGTTCGTAAATGTTGTTGCACCATGTACCTTTACCAACGACCTTCCCTTGAAGATCTAGAATCTGTGCACCATTCTTATCGAATTGAACTTTGAGGTCCCGATCCATGATCGCGGAAACGGACAACAAGTTCCTCTTGATATCTGGCACATAAAGAACATCGGACAACTGTTTTACAATTCCATCTGACTTGAGAGAAATCGTACCTTAACTATGATTATAGGTGAAAGCCAAGTTACCTTATCTACTGGGTAAATGAACCCCACCTTGAGTAGCTTATCAATTTCCTACTTCACCCTTTGAGCATAGTTTGGATTCATTCTACATCTTTGTTGAACCACTAGGACAACATCTTTCTTCAAGTTAATTCTATGTTGGCGAAAAGATGGATCAACTCCTTTCATATCCATGTGATGCCGAGCAAACACATCCTTGAATTCCAATAACAATTTATGTAAAGCTTTAGAAAAAGTTACATCTAACAAAGCACTAACATGCACCAACTTTGGATCTTGTTCTGTTCCAAGGTTCATCTGAGTTAAAGCATCCTCCTGTACTCTTGCACACTTCCTTAAAATGTTGTTTCAACTTCAATGATTGCTTGAATATCGGTTTTAATGCAAACTTTCTCCTTCTCCTCTCATCAACATCCCACTGGTCTGCATAAACTCCATCTGACTTCTTTTCTTTGCCTTCTTCTTGGGCTTCCTTCAGACTGGGACTGAACTGCAAACATATCCATTACTGGAAAAGCATTGAAATACTCTTGTATTGATCAAGAAAACTCAGCACATCCACTTCAAAAATTGACACAAGAGATGGATTTCTTTTAAGGAACCATTCCTCCTCATCATCTTCCACTTCGGCCACCACGTTAATGCCTTTAGCTACCAAATTTCTTCTTTCCTTTCTGATGGCCACACCTATCAGCCCCCCAATCCTACTTGATCTTGGCTACCTGAAACCACGGCCTGCCAAGTGGCATCGAATAAGACTGCTCATCTCCCTCCAATCTTAGGACCACAAAACTGACCATAAACGTCAATCCGCAAAATCCAATCTGCTGATTCCTCAAAATTCCCAGAGGTTGGATCCTTCTTTGGTCCGCCATCTTCAAGTGAAAAGGGGCTGGTTCTAATTCATTGATACAGAATTTCCTATAAAGGTCTTCAGACCCGACCCTCCATCTAACAGGACTTTTGGTATCATCTGTGACTTATATTCCACCTGAATAAGTAGTACAATATAGTCCACATCCTCAATCTGTGCTGCATTAATAGCTGGGTCAACTTCAAAGAACTCTCCCACTTCCTTTTTTGCCTTATCCATTAGGCTCCCCATGTCAATTGACAACTTAGCCAACAATTGTATTTTGAATTTTGGTACCAGATTAAGAATTTGGTCCAATGTGATATTGATCTTAGCCTTGAGCAGGCTATGGAACAATTCTTCTTGTTCCCCTATAACCTCCTTTTCTGATTCCTTAAGTACACCGGTCCTCGGCTGAGCCTCTTTGCAAGCCCCTTTCTTTTTTGGAATGTCTACTTTTTGACTTTCATCTTGCATATCATATACCTCAGGTTGTACTATGCTCCCTTTGCTGTCACCCTGATCTTCCTTTGGTTCCCCCTCAATCACTGCTGGATTTGCATGTTGAGGTTGTACTTAGTTCTCTACCGGTTGTACTGATTCATCCATCTTTGCTTTAGTAGGTATAGGTTGTGTGGTGTCCATCAATCCCACTTGACCCTTTTATCTGCATTTACCTTATCCAAGGCTTTAAGAACCTCATGTCAAACTTTCTTTTGCTCATCCCAATCAATTGGGTGTTTGCGTTTGTCTACCATTGGCACTTTTTCTTCCTTTGGGATTGTCCTTTAAACCAGTGCTGCCGAATCATTTTGTCCTTCCGACCTGTCACTCTCCTGTTTGCATCCTGAACAATCACATAAAATGGCCAATACCAGCTCCATACCTTTCTTCTCTTGTGCTACTGTCTGCTTCAGTTTCATCAGTCCTTCCTCTACCCCATTCTGCTCGAGCGCTATATTATCACAGCATTGGCTTGGGCTGGTGGTGGATGAGGTGAATTTTGCATCTGTGATCGAGTCTGGTACTGAACAATCGGGATGCCCCTCTCATTGCGGTGTTTACACCAGATTTCACATCTTGGACCTTGCCTATGTCTAGCTTTTTCACAATATACGCAATTCTGTGCATCATTACTTGTATTGGCTTGTCGAGGATTATTTCCCCAATTCTGATATGCTGGTCTTCTCATCTGGTTAGCATTCTCATTTACCCCTACTTGATTGACTGCAGGTGGTTGTCACTACTATAGCAGCTTGCATGTGAGGAGGCAACCACCCCCTATAATTCGGATTGTACCAGCAATTGTCATGATTTCGTTTGAGACAGAACTCACATTGAGCTTTCTCATATGAACCGGCTTCTGATAGCCCCACACTTTTCAAATGCTTTTTTATCTTTTTCTCTAGCTTCTCATCCCCTGAGGAAGCTTTTGCCTTTTTCTTTGACTTGGAACTGCCTTTGGACTTTCCCTTCTTGGATTCCTTTTTTCTTTTTCTCTTGGACTTCATGTCCTCATCATCTGAAGCATCTGAATCATCTTCCTCGGACTTGGATTCCGCATCATCATCCTCATTATCAGTGTCAGAGTCTTCGTCCAAATCTGTGTCCGAATCTGAATCCTTTGCATCCTTCTTTTTCCCCTTCTTTAATTTGCTTTTGGTCATGCCAAATCTTCGTTCCGCACATTGTGCAGTTGCGACCATGTTGTCTAAGTCCTTGGCTCCTGCCAATGTATCCCTTCCCACCACAGCACTTCAATTCCTTATTTAACCCTTTGCAGAAGTAATCACCCAATTGCTCCTCAATCGGTCTCTGAGCAGTGGCTAGCCTCTGGTTCAGATTTTGAAACTTCTTGGCATAGTCTTTTACCAACATATCCTTCTGTTTCAATTGTCAGAGTTTCTTGAGTATTGCTTCTGGTGTTTTCTCTTGTCTGAATCTTGATAGAAAAGCTTGTTTCAAAGCATCATAATCCGGAAAATGATTCATACCATATTGAATGAACCAACTCATGGCCTTGTCCACCAAAGTTGCTGCCAATTGTTCCTTCTTAATTGCATCGCCAAGATGACCTTCGAAACCACTTGCTACCCATCGGCTCTCAAATTGCCCAATGTGACTATTAGGGTCTTGTTTTGTCTTGCCACTGAATTTAGCAAAGCGGACTCTAGGGTTCTGCATGTTGACTACTGGATTGATTGGAACTGCTGGTTTTACTCTCCTTGGGTGCGGTTGTTAGATATCAATGCTCCACTCTCGTGTAACTACGCGGGAACTAGCTAACTCTACTTATAAGCCCCCCATATGAGGAGAAGGCATTTGAGTAGCTCAGTTATCCGGTAGGTCCTGGTTTGGACACCCGATGGGGGCCATGTGTGGCCTGATGGCTGGACGACTTCAGATAGAGTTGGCACACCGCCAACTAGGCTACATGCAAGTGCGGGAAGGCATCCCTTGACTGACCGCACGGAGGGTAGACGGAGCATTTCTCGAGGCAGCCCACTCTCGGGTTGCGGGGCCCGTTTGGAGTCTCAGATGATCCCGGATGGCTCTGGGCTGAACGAAATCCGTAGGTTACTTGCTTTGTTTTGTGCACCGGTTCTATCGTATGGTCAGTGGCCTATTTTGGGACCGACCCCCAGTCGACCATTTTGGGTGGACTGAGTCGGTCACCCAATTGAGCCTAACCGACTACGACTGGTGGCTATATAAGAGCAAGCCCATGAAGCCCATTTCATCACTGGCTATAGCAACCCTGATTCTTTAGCATCCAGCCTCCATCTTCTACTGTTTCCAGCACACCATCGAAGCTTCTTAGGAGCGCACGGTTGGGAGGCAATGCCATCTATTGTATCAGTTCTACAATAATCAAAATTTTGATTCTCCATACTATCTTGTTTTCTCTCTTGCGTACAAGATCCTGTTATCTGTTGAGCACAGACGTTGTATTATTTTCTTACATGGTATCAGAGCCTGGACTCTAGCAAGAAGATTTGGTAGTGTGTTTTCTGTTTGCGAGCAGATTGTGAGAGATGGCCCAACCCGCAAGACTACGAATCCCACCGTTCGACGAAAGCGAAAAGTTGGACGGCTCTAACTATCCACTCTGAAAGTTCAAGATGAAGACCATCCTAAGCGCATATGAGCTTTGGGACACTGCTACTGGGGTGGACGTGAGGCCGGTTGCGAGAGCGGTTCCAGCCAATGCAGGACAACAGATAGTACCAATTGCGGATGAGATTCTCGCGTGGACAAGAAGAAATGCAGATGCACTGTGTTCTATTGTCTGCAGTGTTAGTGATTCCGTCATGGTGTTAATTCAACATGTCACCACAGCGGAGGAGGGATGGACGGTCTTGAAAAATCAGTACGAGACCACGAATCATACGCGGATTCAGAATCTGGAGACTCAACTCGCGAACGAGAAGTTGTCTAAGTCTGAAGCGGCAGAGAAGTTCATCACCAGGGCAAAGAATCTGCGCGATCAGATGACTGCGATTGGCATCACCATCACGAGCGAGAATCTAGCACGAAGGTGCATACGGATTCTCCCACCAAAGTACGACGGTCTTATTATGGCGCTGAATACGTAGAACAGAAATCCGCCCCTCAACTTTGAGGATTTCAGCACGATGCTTCTTGAGGAGGAGATGCGTCAAAAGATGAGGACGGGAGAAGATTCGGCTTTCTGGACCGGATCAAAGAAAGGTAAGGGTAAGGACTCTGGTAACCCATCTTCTTCTGATGATAAAAAGAGAAAGAAGATCAAGTGCTTCTATTGCAACAAGGCAGGGCACAAGCAGAATGAGTGCCGAAAGAAGATTGCAAATGAGAAGAACGGAGTAAAGAAAGAGTCCAACAACAGCGCGCAACCAGTACCAGTAGAGCTGTCCCCCGTCGCAATTAAGGAGATTTGCACGGAGACAGTTCATGTACCTACCGATGAACCGTGGATCATTGAGAGTGGTGCATCGTGCCACATGACCAATCGGAAGGATTGGTATACCTCTCTACATCGGTAGGGAATGACATCCTAGTAGCAGTCGGCAATGCAGCAACAATAACAAACCCTTTTCCATTGCCTTTTTGTGAGAGACAATGCTTGATGCTATAGCTGGACACAAAATGTATAGTTTCCTGGATGGTTTCAGTGGGGCTACAATCAGATAAGGATGGCTTTGGAGGACAGAGATAAGATAGCTTTCATCACAGAGTGGGAAGCTTTTGCTAGTAATGTTATGACTTTTGGTCTTAAGAATGCACCTCCTACATTTTAGAAATGGATCCAGGAAGTTTTTGCTCCTTACTTGACTACTTTTATTAGAGTTTTTTTGGATGATTTTTTTGTATTTGGAAAAAAGAATGAGCATTTGTAGCATCTAAGGTTATGCCTTGAGAGATTCAGAATTACATGACTTAGCTTAAATCCAGAGAAATGTGCTTTTGCTGTAAAAAGAGGTGTCTTGTTGGGACATATAATTTCAAAAGAAGGGATGACCATAGACCCACGAAAATTGGAAGTCATTCAAAATGCCCCTACACCTAGAACTTTGAAGAAGTTGTCATGCTTTGTTGGGTAGATCAAGTGGCATCGTAGATTCTTATGATATCTATCTCATGTTTGTGTACCGCTGACAAAGCTTACCAAGAAGGGAGAATTGTTTACATGGGAAGAACCACAACAGAGGGCTTTTATTCTCTTAAAGAAAATGTTAGTTGTAGCACCCATCTGAAACCACCTAATTGGAAGTTGCCATTTCATATTTTTGTGGATGCTTCAGATGTGGCTATTGGGGCAGTGTTGATGCAACAATTTGTTAAAGGTTGGTTTCAGCCTATATACTATGCAAGCAGGAGAATGACAAAAGCAGAAAAAAATTATAGTATGTGGGGATGGTGTATGCTCTCCAAAAATTTTGACATTATTTGCTGGGAAATAAAGTGGTACTACATGTGGATCATCAGGCACTTATTTGTTTGGTGAATAAATGATAATTGTCTAGCCGACTAGCTAGATGGATATTATTGTTTCAAGAACATGATTATGACATTGTGCATACACTAGGAAAACATCATGTGGTTGCAGATTATTTAAGCAGATTGCTAAGTGGTGAAGAACCTTTGGGGGTTCAAGATGATTTACCCGATGCTCATTTATTTTCTGTTAGTACGGAGGAAGGGTAGGATTGATATGATCGGATGTTGCTATTTTTGACAGATGGGGTGGTACCTCAGTCATTGTCCTGAGATCAGAGAAAGAAATTTGTGCTATAGAGTAAACCATTTCTGGTCATAGTTGGAGTGTTGTACAGGAGAGGCATTGATCAAGTGATCCTGAGGTGTGTCCCAGATTATGACAGAAAAACTATTTTGTTGGAAGCACATGCTAGAAGTTTGGGAGGTCACTATTTGGGTGACATCATGGGGAAAAAGATACTCCAGGCCGGTTTGTGGTGGCCAACAAATATGCCACATGGCAGTGGATAAGTGTTGACTCCCATTTCTCACTCATCGATTGGGATTTTGGATCCCATTTCTCACTCATAGTAGGAAGACCTGCTTGTTGTCTCTCTATCTGTTCTATTGATTTTTTCTCAGCATCCTCCTTCTGTTCCCTATAGCTTTGAAACCTATTCTTCAATTGTAATAGCTCTTGCTTTACCTTCTGTACTTCACTATTGTCTTGCACCTGTTGCAACATTATCTTATTCTGTGCTTGCAAATTCAAAATTTCACTTACTAACGACTATTGTTGAATTGTCTGCATTTTGACTAGCATAAGAATTCAAAACATCAATTGTTATAGTAAATTGCTGATACGACACCTTATTCAGAGATTCCTTACTTGCAAGTGCCATTCCAATTTCTCCTCCAATTCCTACAAACTGCTCCTGAGTTGCTGCCAATCTTTTCTTCAAATCACTTACTGCCCCCTTCTTCACCAAAATCTTTGATTTTGATTTTGTTGTTGATTGCTCCTTGAGAAGCACTTTTTCCTCACTGACAATTGGTAGACTCCATAGAGCTGTGGACAATGATTTGCCTGTAGTATCCATCTCTACAAATTGTGCTGGTATGTTTACTTGGCATTAACCAAGTCATTAATTATATCCTTAACACTATCATCTGAGTCTCCAAATAGCTGTTTTCTCTTGTCCTTGCAAGATGGAATTCTTTCTTTCTTCTATAGTACATGACCAAATAGTGCAGTAATTTATGATATAATTCTTGAGAACTGATTTGGAGTGTTAAATTACATGGCATAACTAAATAGAAACTGAACAAAGAATAGAGAGTACACAGCAAATTGGAGATGAAAATTTTTTTCCTTTAATACTGATGTAGTACAGATGATGGCTCCGTCTACCCGTGCGTTCCCACAGTGGAGCTTAGATGGCAATCTAGATAGATACTAGGTGAAGAGCTACTAGTTGGAAGATCTGATATGGTACAATGGACTAAGAACGTTACCTCTTTATAGCTATGAGGGCGGTAGTCGGATCAACGTAGTCGGTAGAACCGACCAATCAACCTAGTCAGTGAAGTCGACCAGTCAACCTAGTCGGTGGAACCGACTAGTTGTCCATGGAATATTCAGGGAATATTTCCTGTACCATTGCCTTGGGGGCTCTTGCCCCCGAACCCCCCATCGAGGGGGCCACTGGCCCCCCTGAGACCCCCCAACTAGGGGCCAGCTGGCCCCCAAGCCCCAGTAAGAATAAGGGGCTCCCACACAATCACCTTTCTACCATCAACGGTCTCATTGATAGACCTCATCTGACATGCAAGTCAGGATCCACATCTAGTGTCTCGGGCTCACACATGGCTTCTCCTCATATGGGGGCCTTACAACTTGAGCACCTTGGACCACTAGTGGTTATCAGGAGGTTGGGGCATTGAGCATATCTAACATGGAGTGCGTGACTGCTTCTTTGAAATTTCTTGTAGTAACTTTGTAACAGTAGTGTTGCCTACTCCATCACCAATTCTCTCTCTGATAGAGTGTTCCATCACCAGAAGCTATTGTCCTCCCTCTCACTCACTCTACTAATACTGCAAGTGACATTGCAGTGCCTGGCCTGTTGCCTCTTTCTCATACATAGGTGCAAGATTCCTTTTGCCTACTCCATCATCAAGAATCTTTGTTGAGTTAGAGTATTCTCTCGTGTGGATTTGCTCTCTCTCCAATGACATGAATCATTTCAGACTACATTTAAGGGACTACCACAATCTTGTCAGGATCTCCTAGCAATCAAGCTTTCTTGAAGCTTTGGTAAGTATGCTCACCATAGTCACCAGATCTTACTAGCGAGGGCGATGTAGGCATGGAGGAGGGCGGGGAGAGGAAGACCAGGTGTGGAGGAGGGAGGGGGGAGGAGGAGGGAGAAGGGAAGGATGGAGGGGGGATGATAGGGAGGGATAGGGAATTCAAAATTCAAAAGTTTAAATTTCAAGTTTTGAACTTGATTGCTCCCGCCTAGGTGTAAGAAGGGTGTAATAGGTGGGATCAATTGTGGGATTAACCCACCTAGGTAAGGGTGGTAGGACTCCTTTGGATCTTACCATAGCACTTTTCCCTTAATTCATTGCTAACGAGACCCTTTTGAGACCCCATTTCTTTGCTAATGATCCAATTACGTTGAGAGGGGACAAGATGCTTGGAGGGGTTGCCTATGTGACGTCTAGTTTACTTACATAAAATGTTACAAGTGAAAATTCTTGGATGTATAAGGTGTAGAGATTTTTAGATGTATCTTTAAAATATTCTAGCTACCTTTATCAAAGTGCCATAAGTTGTCTTCATTAAATTGCCATGAGTGCCTTAAAGTACTATAGTTGTCTTCATTAAAAAGCCATAAGCTAGAAATGATATAGGCATGAGCATGAAATTTCATAATGTGGATGTGTTGATTTAATGATTCTTTAATAGCTCATAATCTTATATCACAATTTTATTTTTTAATTAAAATTTAATAATTATATTGACTATATATGCTTCTTTTTCAAGTTTATCTCTTGTATCAGTAATTGATGATTGCTTAGATAGCAATCATGACACCAAAGAGATAGATTAAAGACTAGACAGATTGCATAAGTATGTTGCTATAATCAGGTCCAATCTTGTTTAAAATCTCCTTATTAAGCCATTATTAGGGTCTAGTATAAGGTTTTTTTGCATTTATTAGGAGACCTTGTTAAGAAAAACAAATGTTTTAAAGGGATGGGATTGGAGTCAATCATAAATGATCTAATAGGCAAGCGACAAAATGTGGATAGAGTGGTGGATGATATAGTATTACATCAAGAAAATCAGGGTGAGGAAAAACTAAGTTTACCCATTTCTTTAGAAGATTTATACAATGACACATTGGGCTTTAAACCATAAGGCTTTAACACAACCCCTTCCTATATAGACTTATAATTTTTTCAATACCCCAATCTAGAAACTTCTTTTGTACATGTATTTTGGTAGAAATTTGTGATTTTTTCTATTTAAAAACTCCTTTTGTTGAACTGACGTGCTATATTTACATGGTTAAGCCACTAATGATAGGGTAATGATATAGCAAGCATCAAGGGTCTGAGTATTGAATAAACCATATTAGAATACCAAAATTAGAAAAAGCATGCCAACATGGAGATGGTGCAAAGAGTGTCAAGCATTGGATGTTATTTGCAAGTTCTTACTATGGAAGTTCTCTCATAGCATTCCAATAGTTCCTCCAATGAATGAAAATGGAGTAACTACAATCTTGTGGACTCATTTATAAGAAATCATGTGCAATTAGATAGGGTATAAAGCCTAATATATTTATATATAAATGGAAGAGTTTTGGAAGGAGTGAGGGGAGAGCATACTAATGGGGATCTTACCAAGTGAGTATCATGTAACCTTCTAGGCGCTTACATGATAATCATGTAATTGACCAAGAAGAATAGTGTTTCAATGATAGAGCAATATTGATGAGGGTTCTTAATTAAAACTCTAAATGCTCATAATTAGGTCATAAGTGTGCATATGTATCGTTTTTCTATGTGTTCAATTATACTTTTACTTGGTTTATCTGCAATTTTTATTTATCCTTATTTATTTCTATTCTAATTTGAGAACATAATTTAAATTACATTTTTGCAATGTGTAACTAATTTTCTTATGAGAACTTCAATTATTAATAAATTTGCATTTTTAACACTAGTTTGGTAGCATAACAAGACATAAAAGTGTCCTTTTGAGATTTTGGCAAAAAAATCACAACTTGTTGTAGATGTGTTTTTTGGTGATTTCCTCTCTTGAGCTTAAGGTAGACTCATAGTACTATTATCTAAAAATATAAGGAGCACAAAAGCCTTTAATATGTGATTATTAAATGCTCACAAATGTATGGTAAGACAGTCTTTCACCCAGATAGTACTCAAATTTGAAACTCTATCTAGCATGTCTGAGAGCAAAATTGATTTCAAGGATCTAGAATTTTTAACAAAGTGTTTATAAGTATATCATAACACCTAAGAGTGACAAAAATTTTCTTAAAAATCACATTGGCAAGATTGATTTATCAATTAACAAGATTGGTTAGCCTAGTAGGTTGTATTATAAGTCACATTTCACAAATAAGCATCTTTATATACTACACATAATGGCCACATCTTAACGATAACAATATTATATCATAAGGGAAAGTCACCACATCACAACAAAGGCTAAAACTGAAAGGGATTAAGTACTCCTAATATCAGCTACCAAAACATGTTTCACATGAAATCTCACTTTAATAGTTTTGCATATTACTTTTCTTAATTGGTATCACTCATTCATGATCAGAGGCACTCTATAAGTATCATTTAAATGCATGAAGGTTCTTATGATATCCTTTAACCCTTGTATCTTGAATTTAGCATGAATTATAGCATAAGGAACAATCAATATACGATTTGAATTTGGTGTTCTACATGATATTAGGTCCTCTGAAAACTCACGCTACTCAATAATATCCTATTGAAGACATAAATGAAGTATGGTTGAGTTTGGAGCTTGTTAGACATGTCAAAGAATTTGCAAAGAACAATTTTTGCCTCACCATCTGCATTCACTAAAATTACATTTAAGGTCATAGATCATAATGAGTATGATTATTTAGCTCCAACGAAATATAAAGATATGTGTTATAGTTATCCTTAGGGTCTAAGACTTGGGTCTAGGACTTATAAACTCTAAGAAAACTCCTTCTAAGTAAGAAGTATGGCTATTTTATCTAAAACCTGAGAAAACAGCTTGAAATGTCAGTGTGAGGTTGACCTTAAAACTTTAGGTAGAACTCAAAGTAATAGGTGCAAGTTCCAATCTATAGTAAGCTTTGGATTGTTATTAGATTAAACAATAAATGTATCCTAGTAAATGCATCTAATAGTTCTTTAAATTTCAATACAATGGGGTAACTTTGCTTATGGTATTAAAAAACAAAAAATAAAATCATAGATAAAAGTTTATTCATGGTTTGTGTGACATCAATTTTTAATCCTTGGGGTGCCAAGAATACTCTAGAGACCATAAGGCATTGAGACCTTACATCAGCGACAATGAAAAAATGCTACCATATCACATCGATTTATTACAGTAATGGTAAGGATAGTCACTAAGCAAAAGCAAATATCATCACCTACCATAATGCACCGGTTTATTGCAATAATGGTGGTAAGGATAGTCACTAAGCAAAAGGAAATATACAGTGACCAAATGCATGACATTAACTTTTGGTTCTTGGGGTGGGATGAATACTCTAGAGACCACAAGGCAGTGAGGCCTTATATTAGCTACTACAAAGGCAAAATGCCACCATAATGTAGCAGTTTATTGCAATAATGGTAAAGATAGTCATAAGAAAAATGAAATATATAGCAACCAATTCCATTTTGAGAATCTAAAAATTATAATTAGCATGAGTTTATTAAAAAATGACAAATATTAACTTTTGTAATACACTAATCATTCCAAACTTTCTTTTTGAAAAGAAGTTAAAACTTGAAAGAATCTTTCCAAAAAGTTCCATTAAACTTTTCAACCCTTTCATAGAAAAAAGAGGAAGTATGCTTTTGAAAAATATTGTTATTCTTAATTATGTAATTAATTCTTAAAAACATACATAGTTTACCAAAAATTTGGCACTCAAGGTCCTATATTTCACATTTTAGCATCAAAATGGATAATTGATTGTCATTCAAAAATTGACAACTCAATGTCATGTAGGTTGCACCCCTCGGTTGCATAGTGAGTTGCTCCAATGCCAAGAATGTTATACAACTCACATGCCACCAAAGCACTGCAAGTAGTACATGCGCTTCAAAATTTCATAGTACAAACTAGGTGGAATTGATTCTTGTAAGGCAAACAATAATATCCAATGCCTATATCAAAGGACACCACAATCCCATCATCATGTAAATGTGTAATGAGTATATGATGTAAGAGGCCTTCCCAACGACAAGGCCCATGAAGTTGAAGCCAATCATACCAATCACACCACTGGAATTGATAGTTTGAAGGAGTCTTTATGAATCCATGTCTTGTCAATGCTAGGTAGTAGCAATGTTACAATGTTCCCAAAGTAAGTTCTCTATATTTTGGATTACTCTAAACACACCAATCACATAATTAGCAGGGCTTTGTGCATCCATGGCTTGTCGATGTTAGCTAGTAGCAATGTGAGACTATTCTCAAATCAAGTTCTTTGTATCTTGGATTGCTCCAAACTATGCAAATCAATGCATTGAGTGATTTATTTTCTTTAAAAAGCCTCTTATTCTTTGCTAATGATGAGAATCTCACAAATCATGATGAAAATAAAGGTAATCTCTCCATAGAGATCAATCCTTCTCCTTCAGCATGCCAATAATATAGTAAGATGCCATCATATCTCATAGAATCTACATGATATTTAAAGAATATCAATATAATATATTATTAAAAATGGAATAGAAATCCCAAATGCAAGAGAGGTGATAAACCAAGCTTCATTTACTCCCCTAAAGATGGACCAACAAGCCTCATAGCTAGTGATTGAACCACATGTACTTGTGTTGGTATCAATGCATGTCTCACTTTGCATGTTCAAGGGCTTGGTATCAATGGATGTCTAACCTTGCACGTTGAAGGATATAATGATAACACTTCCACTATATGTTTTCTCCAAGGTGGGGGCACTATGTAAAAACCCCATATGGCACATGCAATCAAGGGGTATTAAAAAACACCTCTACCAATCGATTTTGATAACTTATATGCACCCCTTCTATAAATTTTGAGATGATTGAAGTATCCTCTATGTATGAAAACCCCTTCCATTGATTGCACATGCTTTCTTACATGTTTCAGAGTGACCCCCCCTGCCGGGGATTTCTTCGTATGCACATTGATGAAAATAAAATTGGTAGCACACTGCAAAAATTTGCAAGAATTATGTCAATGGCAAGAAAATTCCTAATTACAACTACTTCAATAAAAGAGAAAATGTTCTAAGAGCTAAAAGACAAACTTTACCCCCTTACCCCCCTGCACGTCTCAAGTGACTACAAGTCTTAATCTTGTAAGCTAATTGTACTTGAGTTTGTGCTTGATTAGCCTATCCTTCCATCATCATATGTGAACTTTGGTTGTATCCAACTTAGATTAGTGATGCTAATAATATTTGATTAGATTAATGTTTTCAATAGTATAGTATCATTGTCCATCTAGGTAATCTTCTGATGAGTAAGAGAACACGGTCCTTGTTTCTAATAAGAGGGATGATGAAGATGACATGACAACATAAATCATGAAGCATGGATAGATAAAGGTACGTGCATGAACCACAATAGAAATTAGACTTTGTAAGAAATGACAAATCAAATGGATGAGATACTAGAGACACATCAAAAGCCAAATGAGGGGGACATTGGTGGAGAAAAATGGAACAGAGTGGATGAAGCACAAGGAAGATGATAAGAAAAAAGAGAAACACAAAGCATGACAAAATGATGCATAAAAAGCACACTCGCATTGGGTTTACGATATAGAGGGCATTGAGATGAGACAAGAAGCATTGACATAGTCAAACACAAGATTCACAATATAGGTGGGCAAGAAAGGACACCCTCCACCCAATTCAATCTAACAAAGATGATGTGATACGAGACCAAAAAAGGTAAAACATCACTCAAATAAATATAAACTAAATTTCTAGAGCTCCTTTTGATGGTGAACTCTAATGATGGGGACTATAGCTCAAGGTGCACTACTCATGTAGCAAATGCTACATTTCTCCCTCTTATGTATTAGGATTCAATGCAATTGAAGGCATGATGGATCCTTCCTCTCTTGTTTGTATTCCAGAGCTAATTTAAAATAGGGCACTCATTACTTTAGGAGAGATCAAGGTTTGGACTCTGTGTGCAAGTAGGGCTTACTCCAAAGATAATTTAAACTAGGGCATATGTCACTTTAGCAAAGATCAAGGATCGGAGAAAAGAAAGTGTGGACATGCTGTTGATCTCAAGTTGCTCTTAGTTCTCCTTGGGCATAGTGAACTCAACCATAGGAAGGAAATGTCATTCAATTGTTCTCCATTGCAAAGTATTTGTGGAAATTTTAAATCAATTGATTTAAATCGGTAGCTAAATCAATAATGTAATTTACAATGAAAAAATATGAGGAAGGACTAGTCTAGGTGTGATAGAAGTCAAGGACCAATCATAATTGGTTATCATGCAGTAGATATAAATACTTCATGGTATTATTTAATTTTATTGCATGATGGTGTTTCAATTCTGGCATGTAGTATTATAATCTCATTATAATACCATGTGTTAATACAAAATTAACATATAGTAGTACATAGATACCAAGTAGTAAGTATAAATATACATACATACATGCATTGTGTGCGTGCACGTGCACGTGCATGCATATGCATCAAACATTGGCCTTTGTGGATAGAGCATGATGCCTTGAATGATTATAGTGCAAATATATGCTTACTTGAGAACTCCTTGAGAAAAAATGGGCCATGCATTAGGGGACAAATGGGATCTCAAAAGAACCTCATAAGGAAGGGATTAAGAAATGGATTAGTCCTAATTAAAGGGCAATGGTAGGTCCTAGAAAGTCCTAACCCCCCCTCACCTAGGTGGGTTAAGCCCACAAGTGATCCTACCTCTTACACAACTCTTACTCCTAGGTGGGGGCCAACAAATTCAAAATTCAAAATTAAAATTTGAATTTTGAATTCCCTCCCTCCTTCTCTCTCCTCCCTCCCTCCTCCCTCCCTCCCTCTCCTGCCTCCCTCCCTCCCCCTCCTCACTCCCTCCTCTCCCTTCCCTCCTCCTCCTCCTCCTCCTTCCCCCTTCCCTCATGCTCCTCCCTCCTCCTCCATGCCTACTCCTCCTCCCCCCTTCCCTCCTCCTCCATGCCTACTAGTCCTCACCCTCCATCCCTCCTCCTCCTTGGCCTCCCCCTTCCTACATGCTACTCCTTCACGACTGCTTATCCACACCTGCTCCTTCTCTACACCTCCTCTACACTCCTTTACTCATGGTAGCATCCGAGGACATCTCCAACAAGTACTAGGTGCACTTAGAGTTAGAGGTTGAATATGCAAGCACATGTAGTCTGGGATTGAGAGCTGAGCTTCCAAGATCCATAGTCTTTGTTTGCAAGGAAAGAAGCATCTTGACCTTTGGGTAGAAGGATCCTTGTATCCTTTAGATCTTGCCAACCAAAAGAGCCCTCCTTTTCATACAATGCATGAGCTCATTTGGTTTGTTGGAAATGAACATGTTGGGTTGCTTGGTTATTGCAATCGGTTGAACAATGATCAGATAATGGCTATGCAAGCAAGCAAGGTACGTAGAGCCCAAGCAAAGTAGCTAGCACATTTAGGAAAGAGCACCATTGTTGCAATGCATAACTCTATGCAGGAGCTTTAAAGGTAGAATAAGGATCTTCATGATAAAACCAAAGCATTGGACTTGGAGTGACATGCATTGGACTTGGAGCAATAGAAATTGCAAGTCACTCTATAAGCTAGCTTAAACAAAAAAAGGCTTGGAAAGATTTATATACAACCAAGTTCAACGGGCCATAGAGAAGGAGCGAGAGAAGGCAGAAGAATGAGTGCAAGGATAAGAAAAGAAGGTACTTACATAACATGGATGTATTGGCATCTATGCGTGGATCTAAAAAGGGGAGAATCTGGGCTACAAGGTTGGTTATCCAATGTTCTAATGAAATTACACTCTTTTGTGCTACACTGTTTGTGACTAAGTTTTGCTTGTGTTCTTCTTTAGGAACTTCATGGAGGATGTGATGGGAAGAATGGACGGGGATGATATTGAGTGTTCATGCTCTAGCTAGTTTATTGAATTCAAGCGATGGATTTGGGATACTAAGGGATCCAAGACACAAACGCCTACATGTGCAAGTTGTTGAAGAGGTGATGAAGGACTTCAAGGACATTGTAGATGCAAAGGAGATGCTTGCATCTTGTGATACTGCTGGTGTAAGTTGTGAAGCTTACACATCTGTTTTCAAAATTTTCAAGTCTTGTATTCTAAGAAATTATAAGAATTCCATGATGCCACTATCCACACCTTGGTCTATGAGGCATGCATGGTAAGAAACAAACCAACATGCAAGAGAAATGCTTGGATGGTATGATTGTGTAAGGGTCACAATGACTTGTGAAAGGGTGCCATGAGACATTGAAGTGGGTTCTAGATAGAACAAGAATCCCATTAACTATCCAAAGACAAGAGGAAGAGCAAACACTAATAGTAGATGGCCATGGAACATTCCGAGTTGAATGGCATCTTGTTAGTGATATGAAAACCCTCAAGTGCTTGCATGGTTGTGATACAGGGACAAATGCAATGTTCACATGCCTTTATTGCATGTGTTCTCAATGTAAGCAAAAGGTTGGATTACAATGGGAGAATGGTATTCTCTCTTGTAGACAAACGCAAGCTCCCAATCATGACAAGAAGGATCCAAAGTGGGATCCCATCTTTCTGATCCCACTAGAGAGAGTACACATATGTACTTTACATGCAGAGCTGCACATACTTGATAATTGTTGTATTTGCATCTTGTTCATGCTTGGAATTTAATTCTGTCAGAAGTATTCACATGGTGCATTGTAGAAGATAAGAAGTTGTTGTTAGAGATGGGATTCCATGGAGGACAAGAAAATGTTTGGGAAAACACAGAATCTTCCTGCCAAAGTGTCAGAGATGGGATTCCATGGCAGACATGTCAAACTTAAGGAGTTGTTGTCAGAGATGGGATTCCATGGAGTTGTTGTTAGAGAATCTAAGAAGTTGTTGTCGAAGATTGTATTCCATGGAGGACATGTCAAACTTAAGGAGGACAAGAAAATGTTTGAGGCAACAACACCGAATCTTCTTGCCAAGTGTCCATGGGTGGGGCAAAGGCAAGGAGATTCCTGTCTAGCCATAATCTCGACAAAGACAAACATACATTGTCTCAAAGTAGCTTGGGTTGGGAATACTGGAATGCATTGCATGAATGCACGACCAATAAGGCTTCACACCATCAAGTAGAAATTTTGAGAGCTAAATTATGGACAAAGGTAGATGCATTGATAAAATTGCTTCACCAAGGTTAAATTGATGAGATGTATTATGAAAGGTTTAGGATGGCTGTGAAAGAGATTATGCAATTAATGGTGAAATCATGGGGGAAGTCGAACATTATGCATTACATGGTAATCTTGTCACCATCACAATATTTAGCACTTGCTGTATTAAATTTGTTTGTTTTGCTGAAATGATGTTCATCGTGTTTGCAACATATTCTCTATGCACACGCACCATGGTTTGTATAGAATTGGGGCCCTTTGTCCATTTGGAATACACAAGGCATGAAGAAGTCGCACCATAGATCCAAGGTAGCCTACTTCAAGAACTCAAGTGTGCTGGTGGTGTCACTAGTAGCAATGCATTGCATGAGATGTTCAATTGGTTTTTTAGATGTTTACTAGGTAGGACTTTGAAGTCTAAAAAGGCCATTAGGGTAATTTTGGGCTGAAAAAGGGCTTCATAAGGGAAGGATGAAGGAAATAGATTAAGCTCTTGTTTACATGTGAAAGGGTGGTGGTCACCAAGTGAAAAGTTGGGGTCAGATGTTTAAAAGCGATTTTTTGACTTATAAGAGGTCCTTACACATGAGGAGTAAGACAATGTGCCATGTGGTGGGGTTACAGGGACTGGCCACCTACAGTCAATGGCATTCATTAGATGTAAGCTAGATCTAATGGCCTAGAGCAAAGGGAAGACCAAGTGGGAAACGAATTAAATGGGAGTGCAAGCAAGTAGTTTGAAATTTATATCACACGGTTCTCGCGGCGCACC
This sequence comes from Dipteris shenzhenensis, assembly GCF_047967505.1. NCBI lineage: Eukaryota > Viridiplantae > Streptophyta > Polypodiopsida > Gleicheniales > Dipteridaceae > Dipteris > Dipteris shenzhenensis. The sequence goes on along the minus strand of NC_141600.1, from coordinate 49,943,326 downwards.
ATTATGAAGCCATCCGATAAGGACACCATCCCACGGATTTTCCCCATCGCTTGCACCTTTTCTCATCCATTTGATCTCCTTAAGATCTAACGGCTAGCCGCCCTTCTTTTGGGGGGCATTTGAGGCCATTAGATCTAAAGTAGATCTAATGGCCCTCCATGACATCCGCCAATCAATCTGCCCTTGTGGGCCTTCAAATCTCTTTTAAAGCACTTCAATATCCCACCATTAAATCAAATTTGATCGAACCATCTACATGACTCCACAATATGTTCCCAGGATAGAAACACCTATTTACTTGGATAACTTTGAGAACTTTGGATAACTTGGAGTGGGGACCATTTTTTTCCACCAATGAGGAGGAGTTAGAAAACCTCCATTCTTTTAATTCTTGAGCCTTGTCATTGGTCGAGAGCTTAATCCCCATTTTAAGCCCCTAATCCAAGAGGCCCTTTTTGAGTCCAAACTTCCCATAATGAAAGGCATTAAAACTTGCAAAAGTAGTTCAAATTGTATCAAAGAATAGAAGGTATAGTGCTTGGAAAGCATCCACAGTGAGTTGAGGAGTCGCATGTTGGTTGCAAGGTAGAGTGAGAGAAGGGAGCAAATGGGTCCAACTAGAAATAGAAGCTATGGTGTATTTGTATATAGTTATGAACATTTTGACCACAATTTGTGTACTCACTCTTGGAGTTTAGGGTCTATGTGAGGTAGGGAGGTTGGGGAAGGAAAGAGAAGGGAGAGGGGGGGGGGTGGAGGGCAATGGAGGGCAGGGTGGAACCCTAAATGTAATTGAAAGGGGTCTAAAAAGATGAAGGGCCTATATAAAACCTTTTTGAAAACCTAACTCTCATTATGAGTCAAGAACACTGTCAGACCCATAGGATGCTGCCTCCACCCTTCTTCCTCTAGCTCCATGAAAGAGTGTTACTTGGTAACATCACACTGCAACATTGTGATAGCAAAGAGAATGTTGTAGACATCTTTACCAAACCACTCGGTAAAGAGCTTTTTGAGAAACACCGACAAGCTCTTGGTTTGACGCAGAGGAAGGACATTCCCATTAAAAGGGTGTGATGGAATGTAATGCTCAGTCCTTCTTCAATTCCCCAGGATCATCATCTTGAGGGAAGGCCTACTTCATGATGTTGATCTTGAGGGAAGGTGTTGAGAGACCACGCTCAACATCATGTGATTACATGTGCATAGAACTAACACATATAGAGTAATATAAAGGAAAGGTTTAGATGCCCTAACCCTAACCCTAAATGGGTTTGTATATATTCTACATTTTCAACTAAATCTAGTGTACAATTAGTCATTTGTGGTGTGCTCTCTAGCTATGCCCTCTCTCCTCATCTCCACTCTTCTCCTCTCCCCTTTTCATATTTTGTCACCTAATTCATCCCAAGTAATCTTCAAGAGCATTTTCATCTACACCCTTGCAGGACCACATAGTTTTGGCTCTATGCATATGTATATTCGGAAAACAAGAAGCAAAAATGTGTAGAGGCATAAACCAAGATAACCTTAGCCCCTGGATCCAAATGTGAACCTCATGGCCATGCCCATATCCTTTGCAATATTGTCCTTGTATGATTGCAATGTCCTTGAGTTCACAATGCTGCAATCCATGTCTTGAAGTTATGGTGGTGCAATGCTTTCTACACGGCCATAGCTTGATGATATCCTGGGAGTGATGTATGTTGCATTATACCAATACACATTCTTCTTTTACAAGGAGGCCAACTTCCCCCCGGCATGCATTGAACTTGCTTATGAATGACTCAACTGGTTCCCACTCCTCGAAATCCGAAGGGAAAACATCTTCCATGAATAAGAGCTCTTAGAAACCAACACAAAACCACTCATGCAAGATATCACCTCTCTTGCTCTTGGGAAGCTTAAGTGGACCTTTGGCCAATTCTTTCATGATGATTCAGTCAATCAAGCTATAGGTACAAGGAATCCACTCATCCAAAGCATTTCTTGTGTTATGGAAGACACAAGAGGTCATAGCATTGCATGGTATTGTAGACCTATTCCTCACCATTCTTGCAGAGGTCAGAATAGTAGGAATGGGACTCCTAAAGAGGGTGATGTAGTTTCAAGGATGAGAGTAGCTCCAACAGAGGTAGAGGAGAGAGAGAGAGAGAGAGAGAGAGAGAGAGAGAGAGAGAGAGAGAGAGAGAGAGAGAGAGAGAGAGAGAGAGAAGCTGATGTAGCCAAAACGAGCAGAGAAGGAGGGCCTAGAGCAAGAGGGGGCAAGAGGCAAAGGGAAACCCCATATTCAAAAAATGGAGGGAGAAACAGGCTGGACCAAAACAGTGGACTAGAGAAAGAGGGCAGACCACCTAGAGAGAGGGGGGTCAAAACTCGCCCAAGAGGGACCAACTCCTCTTGAATGCCATTTGGGGATGATTTGGGGAAGGCATACATGGAAGGAGGGTTAGGCATGGGTTAAGAGGGAAGGGGGGATGATAGTTTGGGTGGTCCCTACTGTAAGGGAAACAACCAATAGGGGCTCTTTGTGAGCCTTCCCACCCTCCACCTCAACAGACTATTGTCCCACACCTTGGAGCACTCTCATTGGTACACCTCAAATCTCTCCCTAATCCCTTGAAATTAGGAAACACTAATTGGATGCCCTTTTAATACCCCATTTCTCCTTGAATGGGAAAAGGTGACATGCCATCCAAGCCTATTTTTGTGGGTATATTGCCATTTTGTAATTGTCCAATTCTGTGACGAGGGGATAAGCCAATTGGATGTTTCTCTATCTCAAGGTCTACTTGCCCTACACAAAATGTTACAAGGGGTAGGTATAGGCAATTATATATTTAACCTTTATTAAAAGTGCAATAAGTTGAAATCATATAGGTATGAACATGAAATATCGTAATGTGGATTTTTGATTAAATATTATTTATTATCTTGGATACCTTATATTACAATTCTATCATTTTCATCAATATGTCTCCTTCATCAATATGATTTTTTGAATTGCTCAAATTAAAATGCCACTAGAGAGATAAGGTAAAAAATTATACACTTGCATAAGTAAGTGATTATAGCTAGGCAAAATGCATGGACTCATAAAACATAAGCTATTAATAATAAAACATAAGCTATTAATAAAATTTAGCACAAGAATTCCTTTACATTTCTTAGGATATCTTACCATAAGAAAATGAAAAAGTTTCAAAGGCTAGAGGAGGGGAAGAAATCATAGAAAGTTTAACAAGCAAGAATTGAATTGTAGATACAATGGTGAATGATATAATATTAAATCAAGAACTTTAAGGCAAGGACAAAGTAAGTTTAAGAAATTCTACTCAATTTCTCTCCCATATCCTTTCCTTCCTACTTTCCCCTCTCCTTTATCTCGTTTCCTTTCCTTGTGTTTCCTTTTCTATTGAATGGTATCCCTCTTCGTTCATTGTCTCCCCTGTTCTCTTCTTACTCCCCTCTTTATACCCTCTTTAGTCTCATGTCACACTTGAGGCATGACAACAATCATAAAATATCTCAATCAAGAAATATCTCACGTTGTTTTTCCAAAAAATAAATAATTAAGAGAAAAAAGAGCTCACTAGTCCAAATATTACTATTATTTAAATTGGTCGTTGGCAATTCAACTAGTTTTTAAAAAGCATAGAAAACATATACATGGTGACAATGATCAGTTACTCCTCCCAAAAAGTGGTAAAAGAATATCCAAGTCCCTAAGTACACTCCATGTAGAAGTCGGATCTTAGGTAACAAAACATTATCACCACACATAGTACCTAATTTTAACTCAATAACATACCTTAGCGATAAAGGGAGAGTGGTGGAAGAAGATCAACTCCCCTAAGTGCCCTAAACATAGACTAGTAAAAGTCAAGTATTAGGCAATTATATATGAGTTTAGACAAGTAAAAATCAAGTATTAGGCACTTATGTATGAGTTTAGACGAAGGAAGTGGGAGGGAGATTCAAGTTGCTGTAATTCTACACTTGCTTGACTCAAAATACTATCATTTTACACTTTCTTGACTCAAGTTACTATTAGTTTTCATCTAGGGTACATCATGAATAGAGAGGAATTACAGATGCCAAAACTTGCTGGTTATGATTGAGAGACACTTAGACTCTCAATAGATGACACCTTTAGTTCCCCCATAAGAGGTGCACTCTCATGTTGATTTCAATTTTAGTTTTTGCACATGTTAATAAATCTCTCTCTCTCTCTCTCTCTATCTCTCTCTCTCTCTCTCTCTCTCTCTCTCTCTCTCTCGTATTTAGGGATGCAAAACCTTGTGTGATTCTATCATTTAAAACCCTCTTTGTGGAAAAATTATGGCCAAAGAAAGTGATTCCTAGATATACATATGATGAGAGTATTTAGGGCTGCAAAACCCTCTGTGATTCTACCATGTACAACACTCCTTGTGGAAAAATTGGGGCCAAGGAAAGTGATTTCTAGATATACATATGAAGAGACTATTTAGGGCTACAAAACCAAATGTGATTCTACCATCTACAACACTCCTTGTGGAAAAATTGGGGCCACGGAAAGTGATTTCTGGATATACATATGATGAAACTATTTAGGGCTGCAAAACCCAATGTGATTCTACCATTTACAACACTCTTTGTGGAAAAATGATGGCCAAAGAAAGTGATCCCTAGAGATACATATGATGCCGAGAGAGAGAGAGAGAGAGAGAGAGAGAGAGAGAGAGAGAGAGAGAGAGAGAGAGAGAGAGAGATCATGGTTAGTTCTAGGAGCTGATGAGACAAAGCTATGGCTATTCAACACCCTATTCACTCTAGCCTTGAGTATGTAGCTACTTCTTCGGCCCAAGTCTTCATAGAGGATGAGATGGAGCGGCCTTAGTTATGTTAATTGCTAGGGTGATATGTAGCAAATCATCATTACCATAGTTTGGTCAGTTCCACTATGGTGGTTCATGCCCTTTTCTAGTGAGCTAAATTCCTACATGGGCTATAGGTGATGGCACCAAACAGATGACCTTGATTGGCATTGTGATCTTTACATTTTCTTGCAATAGTAGAAGGAGACACAAGTTATTGGTTTGCATAGGTTAGTGCATGGTTTATAGATTATCGCTCAATCACACAAAGATGAAAGTCATTAGGATGGCCATCCCCAAGATAGACATTGCAAGGACATGGCTTGCATATCAAGAGTACTACCTAGGCCTTTTACAAAGAAACCTTGTTTGAATATATGAGGATGTCTTCATCATTTGACATAGATATATGGATGTAAACAAACCATTTGGGGTACTTGCATGATGGGCCAACTATGGTAGACCCTCCCGATATCAGCCCAAAGTTCAAATAGAGAGATACTCAAGAGAAACACAAGAAGACAGGGTATGTTAGAGATCCCAAATGGAGGTTGAGACCAAGAGGAGTATATATATGTAGATGCCTTGCCTACTATGAGATACTAGGGCACTACAATTGTCTATTCAAAGAGGGAGTCAATCCCCCAGGAATAGTTATGGCATTCCCCGATCAACTATGCATTTTACCTCCTAGAGCTCCATAGACATTCACATTCCTTAACATGACCCTGAGTAGTAGCAATTGATACATAGGAGAGGAGGAAGCAAAAACTTACAAACTTTTTCAGGGTGCTACATCTAGTATCAACTCCACCAACCTCCATGGGAGTGACATGAAAGGTAGATAGGTGTTTTCTTCTTTATCAATATGTTAAATGGTGGATATGTTATTTTTCTAAAAACATGCATTATCAAGTGTGCCTTAAAGAGATGGCCAAAGTTGATAATCTTGGAGGATTGGGAGAGAGAGTGGTGTGCACAAGAGAGCTAACTATACACAATGTTTTATTGAATATTAAAGATAACTATATAAATGAACCCCTGAGTCTTAGGGTCAGGGCTAGAGTTAAGGTTAGGGTTATGGTACTTAGGTCTAGGCTTAGGCTTAGGGTTTGACCCTATGGGGGCCCTTTATACTATGGTGCAATTTACACCATCCTAAACACGTCCTCTTGAATTGCACAAGATACATAGAGGGTGCGTGTACAAGGAATTTTTTGGATTTTGTTTGGTGCATAAAATAGCAATCAAGAACAAAAAAGAAATGTGTGTGAGCACATTGACTATGTAATGAAAAATCATACATTAATTGGAACTTATAACATATACATTGACTACAATTTCCCCCTCTTAAGTTGTAGATCATCATTCTTCTTCGGGAGCAAAACCAAAAAATAGGATGAAGGGAAGCAAGAAGTATGCCAAAAAGAAGGAAGTTTGCTTAGATCAAAGACTCATCAATCAATCAATCAATGACCACATGAATAGCTAGCTGCATGCTGCAAATGGCTAAACCAAAGCAAAACAAGCCCACTGTAGACCATGAAGATGATTTGTACAATACAATAGTTCAGCTCATTTTCAATGCTTTTTTCGATGAACAATACACTAGATTTTTTTTTCAAACTCTAATATATGTCAAAAAAGACGTCTATATTAGCGTCGATAAGGAAGCATTGAAAATAACATTGTTATTGAAGTCAAAATTTTCGTTGATATGAAGACTTTTGATGCTAATAGCAATGTTTATATCGACGCTCTTATTGACGGCGGTTATCGAGTTTTTTGCAATCCTCTTTCAACGCTTTTTTTGATGGTAATATTAACTCTAGGATACAAGTTTCGATGACAATACCGAAGCTGGTAAAAAATCCCAAAGCCTTATCGATACTAATATCGACGGTTTATTTTGTGGACAAATTTTTAAGGGAAAATTAGGGCTTGGCCAAGCCCTAATCTTCCCTTTTATAAAGGTATGTATAACACTATAATGTCCATTGTATTGTATTGTTTAGAAATGTTCATTACAAAATTGTCCTATTACATCATATGAGGTAAAATATTGCCACTATATACAGTTTTGCACTATCTCTGTATGTCCGTCATCAACAGGCAGATGGTAGAATGTACTAACTAGTCCTCGTTGCTCCCATCCTCGTCCTCGTCCTTTCCAGTGCCCTCTCCACTAGCCCCCACTGGCACCCTCTCCACATGCTACAACACCCTTCTTTATGAGCATCTCTCAAGTATTCATCTCCATCATCCTGTTCAACCAGTCGGCACATGATTTGCATGGTTAGTATATATATCTTTGAGATCATTTCTTAAAAAATCAATGTAATAAGGGCTTACATAACGGTACAAATTCTCCTCTCCACGAGTAGGTTCATTAGAGATTTCGTGTTGTTGTTGTATGCATATCTGTACTCCTCATCTGTACATTCTCGGCCCATTTACATAAACTAAAATCATAAGAATACATGTTAGTACAGTAATTGAAACACTACCCAAAATTATACAATAAAATAGAGAAAGAAGAGGTACTTACAAAAAAGTTTTTGAACGCGGCCCTCTCGCCAGAGCCCAAGTAGGATAAGCCCACTTTACTCTTTCTCACCGTTGCAGCCGCATTCTTTTGTTGAGCTTATTTATGCGGGTCCTTTAACTCCTTTTTAACAAGTTTCCAATCTTCTGAATGGAACCAAGCAGGCTTGCATTCCTCGGCCTTAGCCTTCCTACTGATTTGATCTTTTCGCGACTTCAGCACCTAGGCTATTTTATTCAGTATCCAATGGTTGTCAAACTCAAGGTCCTCAGATGGCATAGGGAACTCCGCCTTTAATGTATTAAGGATATAATCATTTTTCTTTTGTCAAAAACCAGTCACCACCCTCTTGAATTCGGAGGATATAAGCCCATGCATTCGGTTTACAACCCGGGTACCTCTAGAATCGATTATTATTTCATACTCCCTATTAACCTCATAGGGGAGGGTGGTGGAAGTTTGGGAGTCGGCTTTACTCCCCCCAATGGCATTGCTTGTACCAAAGCCCGATCGTCTACGTCAACAATGGCTCTCTCTCTCCCTATGTCCACCTTCGACAGTGGCTTGGGAGATCCCTACGGAGGCCGGTTGACTTGACACTCACTGTCTCTCCTCCTCCCACTCGAGCAGGAGTCTTGCCATTTTGGACAGGTGTCATCCTCTCTTGCTTCAGAGCGGGAGGCCTCAACCAGTGTGCCATGCTCAGAGTTTCACAGCTGCTCTACATGTGGCCATGCCAGGCTCCACCGAAATTTGATCCCTCGGAGGTGTGCCGCTGATTTCAGCTTTGGAACCTCTAGAATTCTATCGAATGTGGCCGCGCTCTAACCCCACTAGTAACGTAGTTGAGCAACCCCATGATGAACCTCCAGGGCGTCCCTGCGTGTGCTAGTGGAGTGCAGTTGAGCAGCCCCATGATGAACCTTCAATGCTCTCACAGCATTGCAATGCTCTCTTAGCATCTAAGAGGGCCTCCCCACTTCAAGGCTGCGGCTGGGGAGGCTGCTGGTTCAGCATACCAGGAGTCCCCTCCCCGTGTGCCTGCTGTAGGAGGCTAAATCTGCGTGTGCGGTTACTCTTACATCCCTGCAGACTGTTTCAACAAATGCATGGAGGATGGAAGGAGATGGGCCAATCAGAGTCTTTGGGCATTGGAATAGTGAACCAGTATCCCAAACACCCTTGTTCGGCTAGGAGTCCAATCCGAGAAAAAGCTCAACCGAAATTTGATCCCTCGGAGGTGTGCCGCTGATTTCAGCTTTGGAACCTCCAGAATTCGATCGAATGTGGCCGAGCTCTAACCCCACTAGTAACGTAGTTGAGCAACCCCATGATGAATCTCCAGGGTGTCCCTGCGTGTGCTAGTGGAGTGCAGTTGAGCAGCCCCATGATGAACCTTCAATGCTCTCCCAGCATCTAAGAGGGCCTCCCCACTTCAAGGCTGAGGCTGGGGAGGCTGCTGGTTCAGCATACCAGGAGTCCTGTCCCCGTGTGCTTGCTGTAGGAGGCTAAATCTGCGTGTGCGGTTACTCTTACATCCCTAAAGAATGTTTCAACAAATCGCATGAAGGATGGAAGAAGATGGGCCAATCAGAGTCCTTGGGCATTGGAATAGTGAACCAGTATCCCAAACACCCTTGTTCGGCTAGGAGTCCAATGTGAGAAAAACCTCCACCGAAATTTAATCCCTCGGAGGTGTGCCGCTGATTTCAGCTTTGGAACCTCCAGAATTCGATTCAATGTGGCCGCGCTCTAACCCCACTAGTAACGTAGTTGAGCAACCCCATGATGAACCTCTAGGGCATCCCTGCGTGTGCTAGTGGAGTGCAGTTGAGCAGCCCCATGATGAACCTTCAATGCTCTCACAGCATTGCAATGCTGTCCCAGCATCTAAGAGGGCTTCCCCACTTCAAGGCTGAGGCTGGGGAGGCTGCTGGTTCAGCATACCTGGAGTCCCGTCCCCGTGTGCCTACTGTAGGAGGCTAAATCTGCATGTGCGGTTACTCTTACATTCTTGCAGACTGTTTCAAAAATTGGCATGGAGGATGGAAGGAGATGGGCCAATTAGAGTCTTTGGGCATTGGAATAGTGAACCAATATCCCAAACACCGTTGTTCGGCTAGGAGTACAATGCAAGAAAAAGCTCCACCGAAATTTGATCCCTCGGAGGTGTGCCGCTGATTTCAGCTTTGGAACCTCCAGAATTTGATCGAATGTGGCCGTGCTCTAACCCCACTAGTAACGTAGTTGAGCAACCCCATGATGCACCTGCAGGGCATCCCTGCGTGTGCTAGTGGAGTGCAGTTGAGCAGCCCCATGATGAACCTTCAATGCTCTCACAGCAATGCAATGCTCTCCCAGCATCTAAGAGGGCCTCCCCACTTCAAGGCTGAGGCTGGAGAGGCTGCTGGTTCAGCATACCAGGAGTCCCGTCCCCGTGCGCCTGCTCTAGGAGGCTAAATCTGTGTGTGCGGTTACTCTTACATCCTTGCAAACTGTTTCAACAAATGACATGGAAAATGGAAGGAGATGGGCCAATCAGTGTCTTTGGGCATTGGAATAGTGAACCAGTATCCCAAACACCCTTGTTCGGCTAGGAGTCCAATGCGAGAAAAAGCTCCACCGAAATTTGATCCCTCGGAGGTGTGCCGCTGATTTCAGCTTTGGAACCTCCAGAATTCGATCGAATGTGGCCGCGCTCTAACCCCACTAGTAACGTAGTTGAGCACCCCATGATGAACCTCCAGGGCGTCCCTGCATGTGCTAGTGGAGTGCAGTTGAGCAGCCCCATGATGAACCTTCAATGCTCTCACAGCATTGCAATGCTCTCCTAGCATCTAAGAGGGCCTCCCCACTTCCAGGCTGAGGCTGGGGAGGCTGCTGGTTCAGCATACCAGGAGTCCCGTCCCCGTGTGCCTGCTGTAGGAGGCTAAATCTGCGTGTGCGGTTAATCTTACATTTCCGCAGACTGTTTGAACAAATGGCATGGAGGATGGAAGGAGATGGGCCAATCTAAGTCTTTGGGCATTGGAATAGTGAACCAGTATCCCAAACACCCTTGTTCGGCTAGGAGTCCAATGCGAGAAAAAACTCCACCGAAATTTGATCCCTCAAGGTGTGCCGCTGATTTCAGCTTTGGCACCTCCAAAATTCGATCGAATGTGGCCGCGCTCTAACCCCACTAGTAACGTAGTTGAGCAACCACATGATGAACCTCCAGGGCGTCCCTGCGTGTGCTAGTGGAGTGCAGTTGAGCAGCCCCATGATGAACCTTCAATGCTCTCACAGCATCTAAGAGGGCCTCCCCACTTCAAGGTTGAGGCTGGGGAGGCTGCTGGTTCAGCATACCAGGAGTCCCGTCCCCGTGTGCCTGCTATAGGAGGCTAAATCTGCATGTGCAGTTACTCTTACATCCCTACAGACTGTTTCAACAAATGGCATGGAGGATGGAAGGAGATGGGCCAATCAGAGTCTTTGGGCATTGGAATAGTGAACCACTATCCCAAACACCCTTGTTCGGCTAGGAGTCCAATGCGAGAAAAAGCTCCACCAAAATTTGATCCCTGCTGATTTCAGCTTTGGAACCTCCAGAATTCGATCGAATGTGGCCGCGCTCTAACCCCACTAGTAACGTAGTTGAGCAACCCCATGATGAACCTGTTAGAAAATACCGAACAAAGGGTACACGGAGCGGAAGACTTATAGTAATGCCGAGGAGCTCACACACTGTGTGGTGTGGGTGTGGAATCACAAACTTCTTTACTTATGTGCATTCAATAGATGTGCAGACTCATCAATAGGCAATGAACCGGCCAGATAGAGAAACCACCAAAATATATATTTCCATCCAAAACTATGGACACAATACAAGAGAGATAGATCCAGAGTCCCACCAATGGTGTGGCCCTCTGATCTTACCACAAGGTCCTTCTTCTATCAGCTGGCTATCTCTAGACTCGAGCCCGCGTGTTCCACCTCGAGCATAAGTAGACTTTCCGTCCAAAGATCTCAGCACCTTGCTGCCCTAGTAGACAGCCTAGGCTCAGCCCCAAGTGAGCTCAGTCTGCAGCAACTCTGGCCCTGCTTTGCCTCGTGGATGTAGGCCCAAAGATCAGGCTTCTGCTGCTCCTGATGCTCCTCTGTCTGCTGACTTGCTGGATGTGAAATGAGGCCACAAGCCTCTCCTTTTATAGGCCCTAAGGCCTGCTGAGAAAACCGACCGGCCAGCCCTAAATGGGCCGACTGGCTGGTCTCTTTGGGCTGACCAGTCTGCCCCAAAACAGCCCTATAAGGGCTCACAAAACTAGGGCCCTTTGGCCCACACTTCTAGGGCTTTTGGCCCTCCAATCTAGGCAGGAGCCCAGCCTATATAAGGCATGCCACTGCCCACTGTCAGCCCCATTTGCTGCTCCACCAGGCCTGCTGGTTCTGCCCTCTGCTAGGTTCTCTCCAGCCATGTGTGCAGCACCGTACACTGCTGATGTCATCGTGCCCTGCCAGGTCAGATCTAGGGCTTGCTGTCCCCACCTTCTACTCCTTCCACAGGTTCCGTCCTTTGCAGCCTTCTTCTCTTGTGAGGTGCTGCCCATGTGGCAGCCCCCTCTCTCTTTCTTCTCTGGGCATCTTCTGCCCTAGGTCTCCCTCCCCCATGCTCTCCTCATTTGGGGGCTTACAGATGGGGAGGTGACCTTTCCAACACCCCCTCTCACCGACACATCTTGGCCCAATGCCAACACGTCGATGACGATGCTCTAGTAACTCCCTGGTCGTAGTCCTCTGGAACTCTTCGATGTCGAAATATTTTCCTGGTTTTTCATCCAATGGCTCCTGCTCCACCAGCTCTGGTTCCACTTCCGCACACCATCCTGGTACACAGGTCCATCTTTGGTAGCACCTCCTAGCACCACCTCCTTCAGTCATGTTCCCGACTTTGAACTTGAGCAATCCAGCCATCACGATCTTCCAATTGTCCCCCTCATAATGAGTGAACAACCTGGAGTCTTCCAGGCACCATGCTCTGAGGGTCTGTTTCACCCGTCCTTCCTTTGGCAAGGTTTGCAACCAATGAATATTTCCAGATAACCTGGACCATGAACTCTCGCTGAGTTCTCAAGCAGGTACTCTTCTGGCTTCAGTACTCTTTGTCCATCACCTTCTAGCAATCTGTGTCCGAGATTTGAAGAAGCAACAATACTTCCCCTTTTGCCTTCGAAGAAGGCCAATTCCTTCCAATCTCGTATCACCTGAGACAAATGAAGAGCAGAGTCTCTCCACAGCATGCTATAAAGGCTCAAATGCAGAATATCAAATGCATACCAGACTGTTGTATTGCCTGAATGTTCGCTCTGAAAGCAAACTCTCATTGAGGCACCCACCAAGCGCCTGTGTAATCCTGTACAGTCCCCTTCTGAACTCCAGCATCCATCTGACCATGAGACCCTAGGACCCTCCATGGAATCCACCCTCGTGTTAGTGTCAACAGCCACGCACCTTGAAGGTACCAAGCGCTCCATGCTGTCCTTCACCTTCACAAAGGCATCTGACTTCTCGTCGACCCACATCTCTATGTCAGACGTTTTCACTGTGATTTCTGGATCAACATATCGGGCCTCGGTAACACTCGGTGATGTCACCAAGAACAACTCTTTGATTACCACATTTGCTTTGGCCTCTCCCTCTGAATCTGAGTCAACAGACTCCTTTTTGTTTTTCTAATCCGCCTTTTTCTTTCTGCAGTCCTTTGCAAAATGTCCTAGTGTATCACAGTAGAAGTGTTTCTTCTTATGCTTCCTCTTTGAAGTCCCCTCGTCGTCAGAGTCGTCTTTCTTGGACTTGCCACCGTTAGGCTTGCCCTTTCCTTTGCCAGCGGAATCCTTTGCCAACATCGCCTTGTCGTCTTTATCCTCATTGTAGAGCTTCTCCCGAGCTTCCTCCTGTAGCAGTAATGGACCCAACTCCTCAAATGTCAGAGGTTTGGTCCTCTGTCCTGCTGTCACAGTCGTAACCAAGCTCTTGAAACTCCGAGGTAATCTCCTCAGTACCATCAAGGCCAAATGGCATGAGTCTGTCTTCTGACCAACTGCTGCCAGCTGATCCCTTACCACCTTGACCTTCGTCAAATGGCTATGTACCGTATCTCCTTCTTCCATATCAAGATTGTAGAGTTGATGCTGAAGAAGCAAAATCCGGGAGGTGTTGTCCATCTCGTACAGATCTTTTAGGGTGACCCACGTCTCTACTGACATCTCAGCCAGCTAGATATGCGGAAGAACGGAGTCCGCCGTAGTCCCTATGATTATTGCCAGGGCATGGGCATCTCTGTCTTCCCAAGCTTCAAGCTCCTCTCTGTCTACTGCCATGACTATCTCCCCTTTTCTGTCCACCATGTCCTTCGGCTTCGACTCCACTCCCGTGGTCAGCTTCCACAACTTCCGAGCCACTAAATGACTCCGGATCTTCACTTTCCAGATCGGGTAATTAGTCCTGTCCAGTTTCCCAGACTCTCCAAAGTTAGGGATAGTGAAAGAGAGAAAGCTGGGGGAGGAGGAAGGGAAAGCAGGGGCTGAAGAGGCTGTAGAGGTCGACATCTCTACTGTTTATACCACACAACAAAGTCAACCAAATTAATTTCAGTAGACCAGAATTCTGAACGCACCTGACTGAACCTGAGTCACCCTCCTTCTCGCAAGGGCACAATCCTCCAGTCGTGGAAGTCGATTCCCAAGAGCTTCTGAATCAGGGTCGTCCTTCAGCAAGGTCCCTGCCTTCAGGCTCCACACCTGTGAGCCTCCTACTTGGGCTCTGATACCATGTTAGAAAATACCCAATAGAGGGTACACGCAGCTGAAGACTTATAGTAATGCCCAGGAGCTCACACAGTGTGCGATGTGGGTGTGGAATCACAAACTTCTTTACTTATGTGCATTCAATAGATGTGCAGACTCATCAATAGACAATGAACCGGCCAGATAGAGAAACCACCAAAATATATTTTTCCATCCAAAACTATGGACACAATACAAGAGCGATAGATCCAGAGTCCCACCAATGGTGTGGTCCTCTGATCTTACCACAAGGTCCTTCTCCTATCAGCTGGCTATCTCTAGACTCGAGCCTGCGTGCTCCACCTCGAGCGTAAGTAGACTTTCCGTCCAAAGATCTCAGCACCTTGCTGCCCTAGTAGACAGCCTAGGCTCAGCCCCAAGTGAGCTCAGTCTGCAGCAACTCTGGCCCTGCTTTGCCTCGTGGATGTAGGCCCAAAGATCAGGCTTCTGCTGCTCTTGATGCTCCTCTGTCTGCTGACTTGCTGGATGTGAAATGAGGCCACAAGCCTCTCCTTTTATAGGCCCTAAGGCCTGCTGAGAAATCCGACCAGCCAGCCCTAAATGGGCCGACTGGCTGGTCTGTTTGGGTCGACCAGTCTGCCCCAAAACAGCCCTATAAGGGCTCACAAAACTAGGGCCCTTTGGCCCACACTTCTAGGGCTTTTGGCCCTCCAATCTAGGCAGGAGCCCAACCTATATAAGGCATGCCACTGCCCACTGTCAGCCCCATTTGCTGCTCCACCAGGCTTGCTGGTTCTGCCCTCTGCCAGGTTCTCTCCAGCCATGTGTGCAGCGCCGTACACTGCTGATGTCATCGCGCCCTGCCAGGTCAGATCTAGGGCTTGCTGTCCCCGCCTTCTACTCCTTCCACAGGTTCCGTCCTTTGCAGCCTTCTTCTCTTGTGAGGTGCTGCCCATGTGGCAGCCCCCTCTCTCTCTCTTCCCTGGGCATCTTCTGCCCTAGGTCTCCCTCCCCCACGCTCTCCTCATTTGGGGGCTTATAGATGGGGAGGTGACCTTTCCAACAGAACCTCCAGGGCGTCCCTGCGTGTGCTAGTGGAGTGCAGTTGAGCAGCCCCATGACGAACCTTCAATGCTCTCACAGCATTGCAATGCTCTCCCAGCATCTAAGAGGGCCTCCCCACTTCAAGGCTGAGGCTGGGGAGGCTGCTGGTTCAGCATACCAGGAGTCCCATCCCCGTGTGCCTGCTATGGGAGGCTAAATCTGCGTGTGCAGTTACTCTTACATCCCTACAGACTGTTTCAACAAATCGCATGGAGGATGGAAGGAGATGGGCCAATCAGAGTCTTTGGGCATTGGAATAGTGAACCAGTATCCCAAACACCCTTGTTCGGCTAGGAGTCCAATGCGAGAAAAAGCTCCACCGAAATTTGATCCCTCGGAGGTGTGCCACTGATTTCAGCTTTGGGACCTCCAGAATTCGATCGAATGTGGCCGCGCTCTAACCCCACTAGTAATGTAGTTGAGCAACCCCATGATGAACCTCTAGGGCTGTCACGATCTGTGACGTATTCCTTTCTCTATTTCTAGACTTATGGATGGTTTGATTAATGGACACTTGTGGAAGGGTATGCCCTTTCGACGGGACACTTGCCCTTTCGACGGGACACTTCTCAATGAGGCACAACCCTTCACAAGAGACATTCTAATGAAGAGACATTCCTATTGTAATGTACCCTCTCATCAAGGGTCACACCCTTCACAAGGGGTACACACCTCTTCATGCACATACCCTTTGGAGTACACACCTTTTCATGTGTGACTCTTCACTCTCTATATAAGAGAGGCCCAATTGTATGGATGACACTACATCTACCCTACAGATATTCAAGCAATACAATTATTCCTTGTTCTCTCTGCTATCTCAGTCTCTTTTCTGTTCCTTAGCACATTTCTAAATATAGTAAATCTAGGATTTCTTACAGTGGTATCAGAGCAAAATTCGCTCCTGCCTGTAGGAAATGCCCCCCACCTTCTAGCGCCGATCTGATACATCTTTTCCGCTAGAAGGACATCCGTGCACATTGTGCATGGAAGAGATGGAGAGGATGAGCGTAAAATTTTTAACGCCTACCCTGCCTAAAGTCATCTCTGGCCTCTCCATCTCCCACACATCACAAGTTGATGTGAATGGACACGACAAAAATCGTGTCTTTTCAGGTGCTTGGGCTGTCCCAAAACCAAGGGATGCACCTTTTCCACCGCGGGACACACCTTTTGGTGACGAGTCTCGACTCCTCACTCATGGGACACACCCCATCGTGGACAAAAGGACATACCTATTCATGCAGGGTCACACCCCTTTTGACAATAGGGACATACCCCTTCATGATAAGGTGCACCTATTCCAAGGGTCACACCCCTTCGAATAGGCACACCTTTTAGGCCCCAAGTACCTACAAAAGGGTACCTAGAGGGGTAAAAAGGGAAAAAAAATAAACCCATCCCCTACCCCTAGGATTACCCTAGCTACCTAGGGTTAACTAAACCCCCCATTTAATTTTTGGGGCAACTAACCCATTAGGCAGCCCCCAACGAAAAGTCGCCTCTTCTCCAACAAAAAAACTGCACGTACGGATTTCCGTACCACCTGTGCCAGCCGTTCAGCCAGCCATCACCTCGCCGTACAGTCCTGTGCAGCCTGGCCGTACAGCCCTGTGCAAGCCCTCGCCATTCTGCCTTCCAGCCTGCGCCGTACCATCCGCCAGCCTGCCGTACAGCCTGCGCAAGCCTGCCGTACAGTCTGCACCAGCCATGCAGCCAGTCGTTGCCTTTGCCGTACAAGCCTGCGCAAGCCCTGCAGCCAGCCCTTGCCTTTGCCGTACAGCCCTGTGCAAGCCTTCTGCCGTACAGCCAGCCTGCATGCGCCATACTGCATGACCCGTCTTGCACAAATCCTTGGCCTCGCCAGCCCCCCCCCTCCTGCGCAGTCCTTGACCCGCCAGGTTCTTTCGCTCCTGCCTTTCCTGCGCAGTCCAGCCCTGGGCAATGCTCTAAGCCTCGCCATTGACAGCCTGCAGCCCCTTGTTTCGCCATTTTTGGTCCTGCCAAATCAGCACCAGTTGCAGCTCCTCGGGCGATGAAGACAGCCTGTTGACAGCCCGGACCAGACAAGTATCAAGCGCTCCTCGCAAACCATTGCACCATGGATCTCCGGACACCGACTTGCAGCCTTCTTCTACGCAATAACTTGGCAGATTAAAGTATTGCCAGGTGGAGTCTTTCCAATCTGCTTTTTAAGGATTCTCTTTAACAAATTACAGCAAATGAAAGAATCCACATTAAAGCATGGAAACCCCTGGTAATTCACCCGGCATTTCAAGGACACCTCAGGCATCAGCTACCACACAATATCGTGTTCAAATTGCACAGCCAGCCCATTTCGGAGCCTTTGCATCTTGGGTCTTCTGTGTCACGTGCCCTCCTAGTGACTTGGACCACATCCTCTACCTTCTGCGTGAGGCACCTCAGTTACATTATTTCCTCAGCACAGTACAGGTTGTGTTCCACGAGACACGAAGATATCCGGAACACGATATTCCTCAGGAGTTTGCTGTTCATTTTTGGAGAGAATTTTACCCCTCACCTTCGGCATCTCCAGGGTACTCTCCACCTCCTTCAGCTCCCAGATATCCTCCTCTACAGGTTGTACCTTCTCCAAGTCAGTATTTACACTCTGAAGGCACTCCCTCTCCTGGATATCCTCCACTTCCGACAGCAGCTCCTTATCCCTTTTCAGATCCGTGGACTCTGCTACCTACCCCTGTCCTCTCACGAGCAGTAACACCACTTTCGACATCTCCAGTGTTCCCTCAGAAGGGACCTCCCTTACCAGATTTCCACGGGTGGTTCCATCCTGCCTCGCCTGCCCCCTCCAACATGAGCAACCTCAGGGAGCAGCCCGAACCCTCAACCAGGAATGGTACAAACTAGAGCGCAAGTTCGCGCTTTTCTCACAGGAATCTCCGATATGTCGCACCGCTCGCGTGAAGCCTCTCCAGAGATTAAAGAATCAAGTCCCAAAAAGACCCTTGAAGTCAACGTCCAAGGCGAATCACTATTGCAACTTCAAATTTCTCAGCTTCAGGACAGCATCTCCGACTTGGTTCAGAAAGTTCAACAACTTCAAGATTCTCGAAGTACCGCACCTACAGAGGATGACATGACGCAACCAGACGACGATGCGGACTCTTTCCCACCAGAGGTAGAAAACACTGAACTACGTGCCCTCTACCGATTACTTCAAGCTTCCAAAACTAAAAGACTTGACGTCAAACTTCCGGAAGCCTACACTGGTCAACGCAATCGCCGAACAGTTGACCAATGGCTCGCTAAAATGCGCATGTATTTTGACACTGTTGACCTCACTGAAGGCAAAAAGATCGCCTTGGCAGCCTCCCTCCTGAAGGATACAGCATTTCTATGGTGGCAAAGACGCTTAAAGGACGGAAAAAGTGTGTTAACATGGGAACGTTTTGAACACGTGCTCCGTAAGCAGTTTGTACCTGCCAATGCGGACTTCCAAGCACGTTCAAAACTCCGACAGTTGGAGCAAACGGGTTCCCTGTCTTCCTATATCTCTCAGTTCACCACATTGGTGCTGGAGATTGATGGTTTAACTGAGGATGATCGCCTTCATGCTTTCATCTCAAGCCTAAATCCCTCGTTACGCATTGATGTTCTTAAAGCAAACATCACCACCACAGATGGCGCTATTGCTTAGGCAAAGCGCATTACAGATTTCCTAAACACAGGGAAGCAGAGTGCTAATCGCACACAAAACTCTACTATGGCCAAAGGTGCTCGCCCTCAAGATAACACCAGGTTTCGAAAAAACTTCGGTAATCAAGGTCAGCGACAGTCTCAAGATCCCCAGAAGCCTCAGAAATCATTTGCTGGATTCCAACAGAAGCACTCCCCCAAGGATCGCGCTTCTTTTTCTTCACAAAGTCATTACCGACATCCCCAACATAAAGGTGCGGCCACTGATAAGAAGAACAACTCCAGCTCAAAAGGACTTTGTACCATCTGTACAGGCGACCATAGATGGTTCGATTGTCCCAAGCGACCAAAGCAAAATTCCAATATAGAACCTAGCACTTCCCAAAAGAAGATGCTACCTCAGCACAAGACAAGAAAGGCAAAGCTGTTCGAATGGTGAATACCATCCACCTGAGCCTTGCCAGCAACCCCGAACCTTCCCTGGCCACTCAAGTACTTTGTGTTCAAGGATCGATTCGTGGAACAACGGTCACCATCCTCATCGACAGTGGCTGTTCTCATAATTTCCTAGCCAGTTCGGTGGTCGATAAACTTCGGTTGACCACCAGTCCTAGTCTCATGGACTATCAGATTGAACTCGCAAATGGAACAACTTTCTTGTGCAACACCAGGATTAAAAACTTGTCTTTTCGCATCCAACATTATACGGACAAGTTGAACTTCGACATTATGCCTCTTTCTCGGTACGATGTCATACTCGGACAACAGTGGCTCTACGACTATGATCCATCAATCAGTTTTCGCAGCCATACTATCCACTTTGTCCACCAGGGAAAACTTATTGAGCTAACTGGTTCTAGGGACTCTCCTTCAACCCCAGTTGCCTCTGCCCTACAAGTAAAGAAGTGGGTTCGTAAACGCCAAGTAAAGACTTCACTTCTGTTGGTTACGGCAGTAGAGGAGACACCAACAAAGGATCCTCCTGAGTACCTCAACCAACCTTTTTTCCAGCCTTACCTGGATATTTTTCCACAAGAATTGCCAAAGCAGTTACCACCTCGACAACCAGTGGATCACCCAATTGAACTTATTCCAGGCAGTAATCCACCGTCAAAACCTCCTTATCGGGTTTCTTACACTCAAAATGAAGAAATCCAAAGACAGGTCACCGAACTACTCGACAAAGGTCACATTCGGCCCAGTCGCAGCCCTTTCGGATCTCCTGTACTACTTGTGGAAAAAAAGAACAAGTCTATGCGCCTCTGCATCGACTACCGAGCCCTCAACAAGCTCACTATCAAAAACTAGAGTGCTTGGCCAGCTGGGCTCTTGATGAATACTTCTCTCTTTTGCTATCTTGTTGAGGTTCACATGAGTTACGTTGTCAGAAATGATGCAGAAGATTGATGTTCAATTGCATGCAACCTTTTTTAGAGATGTTGTTCATGTCGACAGTAAAACGTAGTTTTTCTTTTTTTCGGAGAAAGACAAATTCCTATTCTTTGCATTGTAAGCAAATCTATTGTCATTCCACTTCGAGCGAATGACGAGGAGATGTATTTCAGAAATGTATAAATAATAAATCAAAACGAAATTGAGCCAGAAGCATGCAACTGTGACAGGAAAAATCCAAACCCAAAGCTGCATTGCATGTACGACAAAAGTTCCAGCACCATTTGCAACTTCATTGGATCCCTTTTTTCGAAGGCACAAATGTTTATTTTTTGGGTCAAATTATGTTCCTACGCTTTAGGAAATAGTACTTCCGCGCTCTGGCCGGATGGCCCTCGAGCGTGTTGTAACCTAATGGACCTACTGTGTTGTGGCTCCTTATGTAGTACTGCTCTAAAGTTCGTGCTTTGTCTACGGTGTCTGTTGTTTCCAAAACTTTGATTTCGAAATTTTCTTCGAAGGGCTTGTAATGTTGCAAGTCCTCTTTCATTTTCGTCGGTGGTTTTTTATTGTGCTGTTTGATCCTCTGCGGCAGGTCCGTCGTGCTCCCTATGTACTTTCTGTTGTTGGGCTTGCACGTGATGCAGTAGACGACGAGGCTCGCGTGATTCCCTTGCGTGGGCGCTTCAGTGGAGGCTCCTCCTTCATCTCGAGGCTCGCGTCTTTCAATGTCGTACCTGCGTAAACATTGACAATTACGTTAGTCATCGAGGTTTTCGGTCTTTTTTTTTCGTTTGACGTCCATAATAGAATGCATTTATTTACTTGCCCTGGTTTTTCTCTGTTGCCGTGAAAGGATCGTTTCCAATACCGAAGCACTCCTCGTATAAGTCCCTGTCGAAAATATACGTAAGCTTCTCCATTGTCGTCACCGGGTGCGTCGCATCGTGCGTCCCTCCAAATTGTTCCATGAATTGTTCGAGTATAGCCGTTGCTTGATCGCGCGTCGTGTCCCTCAGCAACTCCAAGGATACGTTGTACCCGTAATGCAGCAGCTCGCACGCATACGCTGTGATCCCTTTCGTCTTCGTGTCTAGTAGCTTTTGCCCCTCCAAACTTTCCATCATCCTATCGGTCTCATCGAACTCAATGTCAAGCTCGACAAGGATCTCTTTGAGGAGTCCTGCAGGAGAAGTGCAATCCAGGATGAGTATGTTGTTCTTGCAACTCGTTAATTCTGTTTCTCAACTGTTGCGGTTTTTTTAAATTTTCGGAAGCATTACGCACCATTTGCGAATCTCAAGCCTCCCGGCTCTCTTTTAGCTGGCAAACGCCTATTGCAGTTGTCAATGAAGTCGCGTAGTTCCGCATACGTGTTGAAGCCGTTGATGTAAGCTCCCAGACGTTCTCCTGCATTGTTTGCTAGCCGGAATTGCTTTGTGGTTAGGAAGAACCTCCTCTTTGCTGGTGGAGGTTTTGTTGCCTTCGCGTTATAGCGCAAATAGCTGCTTGCAGGCACGACTTATTACACCATCTTTTCAAATGAGCCGTCTTTTTAAATCTTCAAGAAAAAAAGATTCTTTCATGCTAGTGGAATTTACCTTGTCTGCGTCCATGTCTTATGCTGCAATGTCCCGAGCTTTATGATTCTCTGCACCTGTTCTCGACAACAGATAAGATATTAAAACCATTTTCCTTGCACGCATGTTTGACGCAACATATTCATGACTTGCCTCTGCCTTTTTCAATCTCTGGTAGTGAATACCTTTATGCGCGTGGTTGTGTTGTCGGCTGTGAGAACTCTCGTGGAATTGGTCTGAATATGTCTGGATGTGGGTAATGTAGTATGCGTAGCCTCGTTCTCTCAGTCACTCTGGACAACATCACGTATGCCAGGCCAGGGGCAAACACTCCTCGGAATATGAGCAGCGCTTTGTTGGATATGGTTGCGCCTTGGGATTTGTGTCCCGTGATAGCGTATGCTAGGGTCAGTGGAAATGTGGACTTGTGGAACCATTTTCCATTTATTGCCTTTCGCTGATGCTTCGAGCGTCGTAATGTGAGCACGGCCGCTGTTGTGTCCACGACGACAGTGATACCGTTGATTTCCCCCCTGCTAGTTGCATTGATGCTCTTGATTTTGCACATTGCTCCATTTGCGGCACCTATTGCGAGGTCGATGTTTTCCGTTATCATTGCCTTCGCCCCCACGTAAATTTTTCCTATCTCGTTGAAGCTTTTGTCCTCCAACCATTCTTTGAGAGCTGGTTCGCTCGCGGCGTTACTGTGTATTTGAACATGCACAATCGTCTCGGGAGTGTTGAATTTCTCCACAAGCTCATCGTTGAAGGTAGCGACATCGACTCTGTGTGTGCAAATGATGGTTGTTTCGGCATCGATGAAGTGGCATTCACCTTCCTTGTCGACAATGCACTGCCCCAAACAGTCGGAAATCTCGTCAGTTGTGGGCGTCCTGAGTCTTATGGTATGCAAGAATGCGAGGAACGGCATGTCTCGTGCATGTCGCACCGAGAATTGCATGTGGTACATTTTCGCTGCAGGCCAGTGCGCGGAGGACGTGATGTGGCACGGCTCGCAGAGATCCTCACGGTGTTTGCAGACTGGCGGTAATTGTGCCAGGTCACCAAAAATTATCAGCATTTTGTGTGTGAATGGCTCATGCAATGTGCCATTAGTGACATTGACGATTTGTCTTACCACGAGATCGAAAGTCATCCTTGTTAGCATGGACATCTCGTCAATGATGATCGCGTTGGCTTCCTTGATTGCGAGGTGTCGCTCATCCGTCTCATGGATGTTCAGTGGATATTGACTGCTGCGCACAGGGATCTTGAATTGGTAGTGTACAGTGGTTGCAATCCCGCTCAGCCGCGTCGCAGCCGCCCCTGTTGATGCACAGAGTATTGCCGTTTTGTTTTGCGCTACCAGATGTGAAACATAGTACCGTATCAAGAAGCTTTTGCCGCTACCTGGTGTTCCACAGACAACGTGTAGCCCCGAGCTTGTTGAAGCCAGGCTTTCGAAGACTCTTTGTTGTTCTACTGTCAATGCGGCATTGGCGACGGTGCGACACTCGGCCATTTTTTGCAACATCCTCGCGCGTGTTGGCCCTTCGACGGTTTGCTAGTCAATGTTAGGCGCTTCCATCGGGCAGTCTCGGATGATCGCAACCTTTTGCAATATCATATTGATCAACTGGTCCGTGTGGTCAGTCGCTAGCAAGTTCCTTTGCGTGTATTCGGTCACATACATCTCGAGGTCCTCGTTGCTCAATATGAGGCCGCGCATTTGGCATTCGACAAAGTAGGATCCAGCTGTGTTGGCAGGTGATATGAGCTCCGTTTCATTCCTGAAGCTGAGTTTTCGCAAGAGCAAGTTGTAGAAGTACCCCTCTGGTTGATGTCCAGGGTGGTAGTCAGTGAATCTGACTACTCGCTCACATTTTGCGATCCTGTTGCCGAAGAGGTCAAGACCGACCGTTCCACGTTGCGTTTCCTTGGGCTTTCATATCACATATTTCCTATGGTAATCGTAGAACGTGCTCTCCTCGATGACGCTCGGTCTCCCGCAGTATATGTCGACCGGGTGCAGGGTGACGTTGTTGTTTCGCGAGACGATGCGTTGTCTTAGAGATGGTGGCGAGGAGTCGACATAGTGAACGGTCTCGCTCCTTGTGATTGTTGGTATCTGCATGCAGTTTAGCGCGGCCTCTGTTGGAGAGGTTGGTTTTGATAGGAGGCTCGCGGCGATGAGTTTCAGCTTTACCTCGTCGAGATGTTGCAACCCCAAACGTGAGGCATCTTCTGAACAGATGTTCAGTTTGCCCATTGGTTCAGATTTCATCGCGTACTTGAGGAGGTAGTGAGAGATTGAAGAGTTTGTCACCCGCTGTATGTTCATGTGCGCACCCCACAACAGTAACACGGAAGGGTGGTAGGGGACGACGTTTCGGTGCTCATGTCCCGGCCGGTAATACAACCAATGTTGCGTCAGAGGGTCGAGGATGGGTTCATATTCTGGCTGTGTTGCGAAAGGGAAGCCGTGCTTGCAACTGTGGTGTGACGGTTCGACGTAGCACGCTTTCCTGCATACGTGCGATTGCTTCCTGAGAACTAGTTCTCGCAGCCTTGTGTTTCGAGGATCCAGGGCCTCGTCCCTGGGGACGTAAGCTGCAATCTCATTTGCAATTCGCTGACGGTCATCATGGTGGACCCACAATATGACATGGGCGTGTAGGGAGCCCCTGTTTTGTATCTCATAACGAACGACATGGTGTTGTATTCGGCCAAGAAGACCGTCGGATGAAAGCAAATGCTTGCGCACGAACATGTGGAAGCGTGCGTGGAAAAGTGCCACGCATTCAACAGGACAGTCCTTCCAAGTGAATTGCGCATTATAATGCGTTGCGATGCTCTCGATCACATTAATTTCTTGCCACCGTGTATCGGTGACCTCGTCTGCAGTGAATGTCAGAAAGAAATCTGGGAGGCCCCAAGCATCGACCATCGTTATGAGGTCCTTCAGTTGCCGTCGATGCCACGATGGGGACCCCGGCATTGTTGATGGCATGCTGTAGCGAAGCACGTGTCTCATCGCGTCTTCATCGGTCGTGGTAGGGTTGGCTTTCCTATATTGGTCGATGTCTCGTTGCAAGCATGTAGAGTTGCTTGAATTGGCAATCATCACTGCCTGTTTTAACTGGAACATGATCAACAGGTACGGCTTGTAGAGCGTGTAGATAGAGAATAAGGTGCATATTCTCATTTTCACATAGTTGCTGAACTGTATGCAGCCATCATAGTAGCCCCGTCCGAAAGGGAACAGGAATGGGAACACTGCTGACTCCATGGTTATGTCAACGCACGCACTGCCAGCTGCTGCTACTCCATCGAAATGGAATGAAGCGACCCTCTCTGAAAGCATTTCTGTACCCCGTAGCTGTATGGAGGCAAACTCATGCTTGTCCCTTGCATCAAAGGCGCGACGGTTCGCGGGGTCCACCATGTTTTGCAAAAGCAGGAGCTCAGGCTGAGATTCCGCAATTGACATTAACTCGAAGGGAGCTGTCTCATCGTGTAGTTCCAAGATACCTGCAATGGTTTGAGGACTCAAGATGCACATACCCATCTTGATGTCCGCACGCTCTGCTAAAGAATTGTACTTGTGCAATATTGGATTGTTCTCGATGTTGTATGCGAGCACACCTGACAGCTCATTCGTCACGATTTCTTGAGCCGAGCTTAGTGGGACGTTTCGCCAAGATATCAGAGGATTGTCTAGAAGTGACCTTCGATCGAGTGTGCCACGAGCAATCGCATTTGCAGTCGTGGTAACTGAAATGGATACATCTATGATGCTTAGCAGTTGCGTGTGGAGGTGGTTTGTTTTAAGCAACTGCCGAGAGTACTGTGGCATCAACCGCACAATGTATCTGCTCCGCTGGGCATCTCGTGTGCAGCTTTGGCATTTCCAGTAAGTCACTTGCATGCCCATATTCTCGCAGGCATCCAAAAGTATCATGTTTCCGAGTGCGGCGCTGTGGCTTGAGATCCCTATGCCTTGCGAAGAAACGATCCTTTGGTTTGCAGACACTAGCGTGGTTATGCCACAGACACCGCAGATTTGAAGGCTAGAGAAAATAGCCGCGCAATTACTAACCCATTGCTTGTATCTATCTGCGATGGTCAACCACGATGACGTAGCTGGCCTCAAGGACATCTTTCTTGATGTTATATCAAGTTGAATAGCTCGATCTCTGGCTGCTCTGAGCATTGACGAATGGTCACGTTCGAAGGAGTTTCCGGTGGTCATTTCTACATCGTGACATGAATCGATGTCTTATGTTCGGGTTTAAAAACCTACATGGATTAATAATAAAAACCATCCGAAACTTTGCTACAATTTCACTCACGTGGTTTTGTCTAAACGCAACAGGAAAAACAAAATGGACTGAACCTCTATCTTTAGAAGGTGAAAGAATTGATAAAATAACTTGAATCAAGCAAATACATTTTGTTGTGCGTACCTTTAGGAGAAGACACTCGTTTGGAGGCTGCAAACATCTCGAAAACAGAAGTGTTGCAGACATGATTAGTATGTTGGTCGAACCAAGCAAATGTAATGTTCCCTTGCAGAAACAGAATGTGCGAAGAAGTGTGCGTGCTCAAGATGAGGAGTTAAAAAAAAAAAAACCATACGTAATGTATGGTGGAGAGCCGGCACATGTCTCTCCAAAAATTATATATCATAGGGGAACGTGCCATCCCCCCGTTTCGAATAGTCACCTCCAGTGTTGGAGGTGTAGCGCATTAATGCGGACCAGAGCAACAGACGGTGCAGAAACATTTCAGAATTGAAATGACTGTACATTGTACTTACGTGGAGTATCCTTTCTGACGTCCACAGCTCGACGACAAGTGGCCTATTTCTTTGCTGGAGTATTGGAATCTGAAAAACAATCATGATTAGTCAATATGCATTCCTCGTGTTCAGCATGTTTGGATATGTTTGTTAGCATATGTGCAATTTCCTAAAGATGATAAATTCAAGCAGAAAAGCTATACACAATCCAACGTTAGACATCGTCCGTGTGCTGATATCTATCTCTTGGAGGCTTAGTTCCTTTAGTAATTATTTGTCAATGCTGCGAGCTTGTAGCGACCTAGAGAATGTCAAAATTTCTCATCAGCGTTTTGGTACTTTTGTCTATCGACCTATATGCACTATTGATTGGAAATTGTGTGTTCAATTTCCGCTAACCTCCGCGGGTGCTCACGAAGAAGGGCTCAGGGTATCTACATGCTGTTGAGCCAACCTGTTGCTTGGCCGCACACCCTCTTTTGTGACCTCGGTGATCCGACAAGTAGCCATCTCCTCGCCTTGGTTGAGGAGAGGTTGAAGGGCTCTCGCTAAAGTCCCATGGCTTCAAAGATCTGACAATAGAGTCGAAGAAAGAGATGGAGACCAAAGCAATTAAGGCTGAAGAGGTCACCGAAGATTCTGTCACTACTCAAGAAGCACAACAGAGTGTATGAATCAGGGAATGAGCACAACAGAGGAGGTGAAGGTGGATGAATCAGGGAATGAGCACAACAGAGGAGGTTGAAGGGCTCTCGCTAAAGTCCGTGCCTTCAAAGATCTGACGATAGAGTTGAAGAAAGAGATGGAGACCAAAGCAATTAAGGCTGAAGAGGTCACCAAAGATTCTGTCACTACTCAAGAAGCACAACAGAGTGGATGAATCAGGGAATGAGCACAACAGAGGAGGTGAACGTGGATGAATCAGTGAAGAATCTACTGGTTGGGAAGGCTCCTGAAAAAGCTATGGGCGCTATGGAGATAACAAAGAAAGGAGTTAGGTCTGCAGAATACATGTGGGATATTTCAAGCAGACGGACGTAGAAATACTGTGAACGATGCATGAGAGACTGCGACAGAGAGTCAAAGATACCCGTCAAACATGTCGCTTACACAAAATCAATGCAAACAAGCAGCAGCTTGTTTTGAGAGTCTCAGATTACACAAGGTTGGGACAATCCCGTGCCCAAATAATCAACTAGGAGTGGCACGAACACCGCTCAGCAGAGGCAAGAGGAAGGCCTCAAACACAGGTGCCAAAGCTCAGGGTGCTGAATTTTGGATACCGCACAGACAATGGGGTGTCATATCTATGGGTGGAGGCAGTTCCAAGGCGTGGATCGAGGCAGGTCGACCCAGATGAGGGGATTTTGAGAGCTATCACGGTGGAACGCAGCTATCCATATAATGTCTCCAAGAGGTTCGAATGCATAGCATCTGACTGAAATGCAAAGGCCAAGCAATTGAACAAGGGTGATGCCATCGAATTGTGACGTTCGAGAACCAAAGGAAATTTGAGAGATTAGCATCACACGAAAACTCAGAGGGTGGCATCAGCGCAGTTCTACCATCGTTGTTCCGCTTTCGGAACAACTTTAAAACCCTGTCAACCTTTAAAAACTCTTGCAAGACTCACTCTCTACTGCCAGATGAAGCTGGTGCCAAGGCCCTCCGCATTCTCGTCGTATGGGCAAAACAAGCAATGGAAGCGTCAAGCTGAAGCACTGATCCTCCTACGTCTCTCTCGCTTTCCCTGCCTGGTCGCAGCATTAAGAGGATAGAGGCTTGGGTTCCATTACAAAAGCAGACATTGATCTGCAACAAGCTTGCCCTTTCGGCCATACGCGATCAGAGGAGAAGGAAAAGCATTGGCTGACGTCTGTGCCCAATCGCCCAGTGGAGAAGATCACGTCTCCTGTAATCTCTTGTGCAACAACAACATCCTATGATTCCAGTGCTACCAGGGGGAGCTACGGAATTTCTATAGCAAGATTCCCAATTCGCTGCGGAATGGTTGTCTACGAAACAGGTATTCCCTACATGGATTGGCAAGTAACATCCGCGGCGTCCTACTACTACCCCCTTGACGGAAGTCCTCATAATCATATCTTCCACTTCCGTGTGCATCATTATATAGCTTGCCTTCCAAATCTTCGATACAAACTGCAGAGTCACACTAAGCAATCAGGCCACCAATCTTCGATACAAACTTCAGAGTTACACTAAGCAATCAGTCCACCACTTGCTGAACATTAGCCTTCCTCCGAAACCATGCTCATTAGCACTACGTCGCCTGCCCACAGAACCACCTACGATGGAGAGTTCAACAGGCCAGGAATGAGCACAGGTCTGTTTCGATTTTTTTCTCAACTTCGCTGTTGGTTTTAAGCAGTATTTAAGCTCTCACACAGCATTTGCAAATATAGCTCTTGTTCATGTCGATCGGGAGAAGGCTAATGCCTACATTGCAGCGTGGGAAGAGAAGGAAAAAGCCGGCACTAACAACAACTGAGTTTGATCTCGCTCTCGACAAATGCAATAGAAGAGACGAAAGAATATTGCTTCATTGGAACAATGGGAGCCGCAAATTGAATGCGATTTCCAAGGCGTGGTATGCTTTTGTAGAGATTTGACAAGTAGACTATCGTTCCACCCCTTGTTTCTTTGGGACATCAGGTACGAAAAGGCTCTCGGCAAAGTCCATGCATGGGAAAGCGCAAAGCAGGCAGTGGCAGAAGCAAAGATGACGCAAAACCAGGTAAGATCTCGTGTGATTGGGGTCTTCAACGTGCTCTAAACGTAGCATGGAAAGCGCAAAGCAGGCAGTGGCAGAAGCAAAGATGACGCAAAACCAGGTAAGATCTCGTGTGATTGGGGTCTTCAACGTGCTCTAAACGTAGGGGAATTGCGGGTAACAGTTCCAGGTTTGGTGCAGGAGGTGCTGGAAAGGAAGAGGGCGGCAATAGTGGAGAAGATGAGAAACGATTTGGCAGAAATTCATAGGGTGGCGTAGGAGAGGAAGGCACGAGCGGAGGCGGAGAGGGCGCAAGAGTTTGTGAGCATAGAGGAGGCGGCAAACAGATATCGATCGACGGGAGAAACACCGGCCAAGAAATTTCTATGCTTTACGATGTCTGATGCAGAAACATTTCAAAAATTCATTAACGATTACTTCTACGAAGCCGGAGCTGATCTTGAGGAATACACGCCACTTGATAAGGAGCCGAAAGTTCGCGAGTGGGCTTTGAAGGTGCACTCTTACGTTGTTTTTGTTGCAGCTCGCCAGAGAAGTCGCACCAAACGTGAAAGAAGAGCCAGAGCAGCACACTCTACTGCCTCTGCCAAAGCCCGTGATAATCTACGTTGTTTTTGGCTTAGGTTCGTCTGTTTCACCTATATTTAAAGGTTTTGCCTTGGCTTTTTACTCAGCTTTTCATGGGCTTTCAGAATTTAAAAATCTAAGGGTGTACATTGTGCCATGTGGAAGCACAGGATTTCAGAATTTGAAAAAACGTCCTAGTGCTGGCCAAGTAACAAGTATCCATTGCCTCGCATCGATGACCTCTTCGATCAACTTCTACATGCAACACACTTCTCCAAGATTAATCTTCGGTTATCATCAAATTCGCATACGAGAAGGCGATGAGTACAAGACAGCTTTTCGAACAAAGTATGGACACTATGAATGTTTGGTCATGCCTTTTGGGTTAAACAATGCCCCGGCCACATTCATGACATTAATGAACAACATCTTCAGGCCTTTCCTCGATAAGTTTGTCATCGTTTACCTCGATGACATCCTCGTTTTCAGCAGATCCCTACATGAGCACAAACAACATCTTCACCAAGTTTTTGAAGTTCTCCGCGCAAATTCTCTCTACATCAACATTGAGAAGAGTGAGTTCTTCAAGACCCAACTTGAATATTTGGGACATGTTATTTCCACTCAAGGCATCTCTGTGGATCCCAAGAAGGTCGAGGTAATCCGAAACTGGCCTACTCCTAAGAATGTTCATGATGTCCGCTCTTTTCTCGGATTGGCAAACTTTTACCATACAAAGGTCTATCAGTTCTCCGAAATCGCAGCTCCTATGTCCGAATTATTGAAAAGCACAGCAATTTTTCAGTGGCTTCCTGAAACAGAGTATAGTTTCCAACAACTCAAGCAAGCACTCACTACCACACCAGTTATGGCTATTGCTGACCCAAACCTTCCGTTTGAGGTCATGACCGACGCTTCCGACATCGCTACAGGAGCAGTCTTGATGCAAGAAGACAGAGTTATTGCTTTTGACAGCCATAAACATTCTGATATCCAAACCCGATATCCGGTTTATGATAAGGAGTTTCTTGCTGTTGTACATGCTTATCGCTCTTGGAAACATTATCTCATGGGTGCCGACTCTGTGGTCAAAACAGACCATCACTCTTTAAAGTACATCTTTACTCAGCCAGTCATGAACGCTCGACAAGCACGCTGGGTTGAGTTTCTGGCCAACTTTCACATGACCATTGAGTACATTCCAGGACTACGCAATGTAGTTGCAGATGCTCTCAGCAGGTTACCTCTAGCATCAGCCATGGTAATCTCTACATTATCTGTGGATGTTCCGAATTCATTCAAAGGAAAGTATTTCAATGATAAAGACTTCGGCACAGCAGTACAGGTTCTTTCAAAAGATCAACCTTCGACTTCCGAACAAAAGATTTTCTCATCCTATTCTTATACGGACGACCTTCTGTATTATCAAGATCGCGTCTGTGTACCACATGACAAGGATGTTCGACGTCTTTTGTTAAAAGAGCATCATGTAGTTCCTTATGCTGCCCATCCAGGCATCAATAAGACTTATCAGTTACTCAGTGCAACATACTACTGGCCTCAGATGAAAAGCGACGTCATCAAAATGGTTACATCTTGCTTATCTTGTCAACAAATGAAAGCAAGTCGACGACTTCCAACAGGACTTCTTCAGCCTCTTCCAACTGAAAGGTGGGAAAGTATTTCCATGGATTTCATTACAACACTACCACGATCCTCCAGAGGTAACACTCAGATTATGGTAATTGTTGATCGCTTGTCCAAAATGGCACACTTTGTTGCTTGCAAAAGCAGTGCACAGGCTCTGGACATAGCCAAACTCTTCATACAACACATCTTCCGACACCATGGATTGCCCAAGAATATCATATCCGACAGAGATTCTAAGTTTACTAGTCACTTTTGGATTTCCCTGTTCGAATCTTTGGGAACAACTCTACTGTTCAGTTCAGCCTACCACCCAGAATCAGATGGCCAGACTGAAAGAGTCAACCAAGTTTTGGAAGAAATGCTTCGACATTATGTTCAGTCACGCCTTTCAGCCTGGGAAGAGTATCTACCACTCCTTGAGTTTGCTTATAATAACTCTTTCCATAGTGCCATCAGCATGACTCCATTCCAAGCAGCTTATGGACACACTCCGATCGTACCAACAAATTTTGTACTTCAACATCGAGTGGCCCTAGCTGATCAACTGGTTCAAGAAATGCAAGACATTCTACTGCAAGTCAGGGATCATATGCGAAAAGCGCAAGAGCGGTATCAACGGTCTGCCAACAAACATAGACGTCACTTGGAATTTAACACTGGTGACATGGTGCTATTATTTGTAGCCCCACATCGCTATAAGACGGTTAAGTCTGTGTTTCCTAAGTTGCGACCCAGCTACTATGGAGCTTTCCGGATCGTCAAGAAAAATTCACCTTTAAGTTACAAATTGGAATTACCACCATCATGGGGTAAAATCCATCCAACATTTCATATTTCTTGGCTAAAGACGTACATTCCAGACGATGAAGCAGTTCCTCCTGCAGGTGATTATGTCCCAGAAATCGAAGACGATTATGTTCTCCTTATTCCTGAGCGTATTCTAGACCATCGACAGCGAGAGACTCGACATCGACTTATCACGGAATTCCTTGTTCTTTGGCGAGATCTGGACGACTCCGACGCTACTTGGCAGTCTGATGAAGACTTACAGCAGTACCCTGATCTTTTACAGCAGTATTTTCAAAATCTACCATGATATTTTCTACATCAGTTCATTATCTCCACCAGGGTCTTCTTTTGAGTGGGAGGGGATGTCACGATCTGTGACGTATTCCTTTCTCTATTTCTAGACTTATGGATGGTTTGATGAATGGACACTTGTGGAAGGGTATGCCCTTTCGACGGGACACTTGCCCTTTCGACGGGACACTTCTCAATGAGGCACAACCCTTCACAAGAGACATTCTAATGAAGAGACATTCCTATTGTAATGTACCCTCTCATCAAGGGTCACACCCTTCACAAGGGGTACACACCTCTTCATGCACATACCCTTTGGAGTACACACCTTTTCATGTGTGACTCTTCACTCTCTATATAAGAGAGGCCCAATTGTATGGATGACACTACATCTACCCTACAGATATTCAAGCAATACAATTATTCCTTGTTCTCTGCTATCTCAGTCTCTTTTCTGTTCCTTAGCGCATTTCTAAATATAGTAAATCTAGGATTTCTTACAAGGGCGTCCCTGTGTGCTAGTGGAGTGCAATTGAGCAGCCCCATGATGAACCTTCAATGCTCTCACATCATTGCAATGCTATCCCAGCATCTAAGAGGGCCTCCCCACTTCAAGGTTGACGCTGGGGAGGCTGCTGGTTCAGCATACCAGGAGTCCCGTCCCCGTGTGCCTGTTGTAGGAGGCTAAATCTGCGTGTGTGATTACTCTTACATCCCTACAGACTGTTTCAACAAATGGAATGGACGATGGAAGGAGATGGGCGAATCAGAGTCTTTGGGCATTGGAATAGTGAACCAGTATCCCAAACACCCTTGTTCGGCTAGGAGTCCAATGTGAGAAAAGCTCCACCGAAATTTAATCCCTCGGAGGTGTGCCGCTGATTTCAGCTTTGGAACCTCCAGAATTCGATCGAATGTGGCCGCGCTCTAACCCCACCAGTAACGTAGTTGAGCAACCCCATGATGAACCTCCAGGGCGTCCCTGCGTGTGCTAGTGGAGTGGAGTTGAGCAGCCCCATGATGAACCTTCAATGCTCTCCCAGCATCTAAGAGGGCCTCCCCACTTCAAGGCTGGGGCTGGGGAGGCTGCTGGTTCAGCATACCAGGAGTCCTGTCCCCGTGTGCCTGTTGTAGGAGGCTAGATTTGCGTGTGCAGTTACTCTTACATCCCTGCAGACTGTTTCAACAAATGGCAGGGAGGATGGAAGGAGATGGGCCAATCAGAGTCTTTGGGCACTGGAATAGTGAACTAGTATCCCAAACACCCTTGTTCAGCTAGGAGTCCAGTGCGAGAAAAAGCTCCATCGAAATTTGATCCCTCGGAGCTGTGCCGCTGATTTCAGCTTTGGAACCTCCAGAATTCGATCAAATGTGGCCGCGCTCTAACCCCACCAGTAACGTAGTTGAGCAACCCCATGATGAACTTCCAGGGTGTCCCTGCGTGTGCTAGTGGAGTGCAGTTGAGCAGCCCCATGATGAACCTTCAATGCTCTCACAGCATTGCAACGCTCTCCCAGCATCTAAGAGGGCCTCCCCACTTCAAGGCTGAGGTTGGCGAGGCTGCTGGTTCAGCATACTAAGAGTCCCGTCCCCGTGTGCCTGCTGTAGGAGGCTAAATCTGCGTGTGCGGTTACTCTTACATCCCTGCAGACTGTTTCAACAAATGGCATGGAGGATGGAAGGAGATGGGCCAATCAGAGTCTTTGGGCATTGGAATAGTGAACCAGTATCCCAAACACCCTTGTTCGGCTAGGAGTCCAATGCGAGAAAAAGCTCCACCGAAATTTGATCCCTCGAAGGTGTGCCGCTGATTTCAGCTTTGGAACCTCCAGAATTCGATCGAATGTGGCCGCGCTCTAACCCCACTAGTAACGTAGTTGAGCAACCCCATGATGAACCTCCAGGGCATCCCTGCGTGTGCTAGTGGAGTGCAATTGAGCAGCCCCATGATGAACCTTCAATGCTCTCCCAACGTCTAAGAGGGCCTCCCCACTTCAAGGCTGAGGCTGGGGAGGCTACTGGTTCAGCATACTAGGAGTCCCGTCCCCGTGTGCCTGCTGTAGGAGGCTAAATTTGCATGTGCGGTTACTCTTACATCCCTGCAGACTGTTTCAACAAATGGCATGGAGGATGGAAGGAGATGGACAAATCAAAGTCTTTGGGCATTGGAAGAGTGAACCAGTATCCCAAACACCCTTGTTCGGCTAGGAGTCCAATGCGAGAAAAAGTCTCTGGCTAGCAATCAGAAGTATCCGCACGGTGTGTGTGTGTGCGCGCGCGCGTGCGTGTGTGTGTCTGTGTCCGTGTCCGTGTCCTAGGAGATGGGTTAAGGAGTTTGTGTGATGGTATAGAGATGGGTTAAGAGGGGTGTGTGTGTGTGTAAAAGTGTAAGAGTGTAGAAACTCTGTGTGTGTGTGTGTGTGTGTGTGTGTGTGTGTGTGAGAGAGAGAGAGAGAGAGAGAGAGAGAGAGAGAGAGAGACCCAAGAAAGATCCTACTTCAGGGAGGTATGACTAATTTTTTCCGACCGAAATCTATTGTTTACAGAAAAAACAAGATGAATGCTCATAAATCATTCATAAGGCCTACCTAAGATGTGCAGCGTGGAAAAGAGGGCGGAAATCACAGAGAGAGAGAGAGAGAGAGAGAGAGAGAGAGAGAGAGAGAGAGGATGATGTGGAAGTTAGACTATAGTTGCATATAGTTGCATTGAAATATGTCCAAATCTGGACTAGAGAAAGAATTTTTGGGGAAGAACAGAGTGGGATCCAAAGGAATCATAGGGATTGGAGGAACTATCTCAGTTGGATCTTGGTTCTGTACATCTTGATCAGTCCAGCGGAAAGCTCGGATGATAGGGGCGGCAGGGTCAAGCCATTGTGAAGACTCATCATCATCGGAGGAGTCATCCTCATTATCATAGAGATCCATGGGCAAAAGCATAAAGGAAGGTGCATGTATAGGATGAAGAGAGGGATCAAAAGGACTAGCAGACGAGGGAGGCAATGCAGGAGGGAAAGAACTGTACACGGATGGTTCAGCAGTAGAAGCAGGACTAGATGCTTGCAATTCATGAAGAATGTGATGTACCTTGCGGTCGAGTTTGCCGACTGCTAGTTGGAGATCATATAATGCGGCATAACATGCATCAAGACAATCTTGCACTGCAAGGTTATGAGAATTGCACTTGTTAAGCTGTTGCTGCTCAACCGGCATATCATCTGTTGCTTTTTCTACCAGGGCATATGGCGCATGAACAGATTTGTGGAGGCCATCGTCCGAGGAAAACCCGTTGCTGCAGGCCACTGAATTGGCCGAAACATCATCATTGGCTGCACCCGATCGGAAGAAGTAATTGACCGGCACTGCACACGTGGCTGGAGAGAACCTGGCAGAGGGCAGAACCAGCAGGCCTGGTGGAGCAGCAAATGGGGCTGACAGTGGGCAGAGGCATGCCTTATATAGGCTGGGCCCTTGCCTAGATTGGAGGGCCAAAAGCCCTAGAAGTGTGGGCCAAAGGGCCCTAGTTTTGGAGCCCCTAAAGGGCTGGTTTTGGGGCAGACTAGTCGGCCCAAACAGACCAGCCAGTCGGCCCATTTAGGGCTGGCTGGTCGGTTACTTCAAGGGGCCCTTGGGGCGTATAAAAGCAGAGGCCACAGGCCTCATTTCACATCCAGCAGAGCAGAAAGGAGCAGCAGAGCACAACCCTTGGGGCCTACATCCAGAAGCTGAAGGAGTACCAGTGTTGCTGCAGACTTAGCTCAAGTGTGAGGCTGAGACTTTGGCTGTCTTCTAGGGCAACAAGGAGCTGAGGTCAAAGGACGGAGAGTCCACATAAGCTCAAGGTGGAGCATGCGGGCTCAAGTCTAGAGATAGCCAGCAGATAGGAGAAGGACCTTGTGGTAAGATCAAAGGACCACACCATTGGTGGGACTCTGGATCTATCTCTCTTGTATTGTGTCCATAGTTTTGGACGGAAATATATATTTTGGTAGTTTCTCTATCTGGCCGTTTCATTGTCTATTGATGAGTCTGCACATCTATTGAATGCACATAAGTAAAGAAGTTTGTGATTCCACACACCCACACGCACACTGTGTGAGCTCTTGGGCATTACTATAAGTCTTCCGCTGTGCGTACCCTCTATTGGATCATTTCTAAGAGAGAGAGAGAGAGAGAGAGAGAGAGACTCCTAGGCTAGCATAGTAGCATCCATCAAGGAGCACAAGCTTACAAAAGCACACAAGCAAAATTAATGTGTGTGTGTGTGTGTGTGTGCACACAAGCAAAATTGATGTGTAAAGCCACTATACAAAGACAATTCCATCTCAACAAGAACACACAGCATCTGTAAACTTATGACATAGCATAAATCCCTTAATACAATATCTTGTTTTGTAAACTTTGACATAATTCTACTTGCTCCAAGATTGTTTCCAACTCTTATAGTTGACTCTTCAAGTGTGGTAAAATATTCAGAAGATAAAGGTCGTTTCTCACAATGCCCAGGCAACTTCCTTAATTTCATGTGAGGTTGACTCTGACACCAAGCTCAATTGTGGCACATAACCTCCCTCTCTCACTACACTTTTTAGCATCCTTAATTTGGCATGGACATGATCACTTTGTAAATGGTCTTTGTCTTCCACCATGAACTCATGCAGCTTGTTCTGACTCTCGATCCAGGCCACCCCAGGCATCTTCCATGCACTAACACATTTTCTCAGTTCCTGTATTTTGTTAAAATCTTGCCACATGTGTGCATCAGCGTAGATATTTGACATGATCACATATCCAGCAGCAATATTGCGGTCCAGGTGAATAATTTGGTCAAAGCAAAGCCTACCTAGCTCAACATTTCTAAAAGTTCTGCATGCAGCAAGCAAAGACATCCAGCCAGTTACATCAGATGGAGTTGGCATGATTTGGAGAAGCTGCTTTGCCTCATTCAAGCGACCTGCACGACCAAGCAAGTCGATCATGCAGTTGAGGTGCTCAACTCTTGGTGTGATACCATGGTCTTCTGTCATATGTTTGAAGTGTTGATGGGCATCCTCTACTCGTCCAGCATGACAACAGGCTGCAAGAATACTGGTGTACGTGCTATCAACTGGCTTTATGCCTTGCTTTTGCATACCCTCAAGACAGTGTGAAACTGATGTATAGTTGCCAAGCTGAGCATAAGCTGCAATCATTGCACTCCATGACACAACATCTTGATCCGATAATCGTTCAAACACTTCCCGTGCTGCTTCCACACTCCCACATTTGGCATACATGTCAATGAGTGTATTTCCAACAACGATATCTGAATCAAGTCCAGTTCTGACAATCTGATCATGCACTAGCATACTCTGCTCTAGAGCTCCTACACTGCCACATGCTTTCAATATGCCCAGAAACATGACTTTGTCAGCTTTTATGCCCTCCCGCTGCATTTTCTCAAAAAGCTCAAGAGCAGGAAGACTATACCCATACTGGACATAACCTGCAATCATTGCACTCCATGACACTTCATTTCGAATCATCATCCCATCAAACACTTTCCGTGCTTCACCCAAGCTGCCACATTTGATGTACATATCAATAATAGTACTCCCAACAACTAAGTCTGACTCAAGTCCAATTCCAATTATCTCATCATGGATGAGTTTGCCTTGTCCTATGGCTTTTAAGTTGCCACATGCTTGCAATAGGCACAAAAAGGTGACTTTATCTGGCTTTATGCCCTCCTCTTGCATTCTTTCAAAAAGTTCAAGAGCAGGACAAGCATACCCACGCTCAGCATATCCTGCAATCATTGCACTCCATGATACCACGTCTCGATTGGGCAATTTGTCGAAGACTCTGCGAGCCTCCTCAACATTCCCGCTTTTGGCATACATATCAATAAGGGCACTGCCAATAACCTCATCTAATTCAAGTCCAGTTTCCATAATCTCCTTGTGTATAAGCTTCCCCTCCGCTACAGCACTTACGCTGCCACAAGCTTTTATAATACACAAAAGAAGAACTCTCTCAGGTTTAATGCCCTCCAGCTTCATTTTTTCAAAGAGCTCAAGAGCGAGAAGACCATGGCCATGCTGGGTATATCCTGCTATCATTGCACCCCATGACACCATATCTCGATAGGATAGATCATCAAACAGCTTGCGTGCCACCTCCAGCTTTCCACATTTGGCATACATATCAATTAATGTGTTTGCAATGGACACATCTGCTCCAAGTTCACTCCTGATAATCTGATCATGAATCAGATGAATCCTTATGGCTCCGATGTTGCCGCATGCTTTCAAGATGGACAAAAAGGTGACCTTGTCTGGCTTGAAGCCTACCTGTTGCATTTTATTGAATAATACAAGAGCTGGACTGATATTCCCATGCTCAACATGTCCTGCTATAATTGCGTTCCATGACACCACACTTTGACGTGACAATTTGTCAAAGGTTTTCTGAGCCTCTTCGAGTCTCCCACATTTGGCATACAAATCAACAAGAGTGT
The DNA here is from genome assembly GCF_047967505.1 of Dipteris shenzhenensis. Taxonomy (NCBI): domain Eukaryota; kingdom Viridiplantae; phylum Streptophyta; class Polypodiopsida; order Gleicheniales; family Dipteridaceae; genus Dipteris; species Dipteris shenzhenensis. Next base: position 49,904,032 of record NC_141600.1, on the reverse strand, counting down.
TTCCAATGAGCACATCTGAGTCAAGTCTATTTCTTACTATCTTATCATGTAGAATCTTGGCCTGCCCTACATATCCTATCATCCCACAAGCTTTCAAAATGCACAAGTATGTGACCTTGTCTGGTTTAACTCCTTTCAGATGCATTTTCTCAAAAAGCTCTAGAGTAGAAAGACCATGCCCATGATGGATGTAGCCCACAATCATTGCATTCCATAGCACCACATCTGTGTTTGACGACTCATCAAATACTTTGCGTGCCTCCTCTAGACTACCACATTGATCGTACATGTTGATGAGAGTGCTTCCAATAACCAAGTCTGACTCAAGTCCGCTTTGAATTATCTCAAAGTGTGTCAGCCTGCCCTGGTCTAAAGCTCCTATATTACCACATGCTTTCAAGACGCTTAAGAACACAAACTTTCCTGGCTTTGTGCCCTCGTCGTGCATTCGGGTAGACAATTCAAGAGCCTTCTCACTCTCACCGAGCGTGACATGTGCTGAAATGATGGCCTGCCATGTATAGACACTCCGTTTCGCAAGCTTGCCAAATACAAGGTTAGCTTCCAACAAGCTCCCGCATACAGCAAACAGCCGGATTAAGTGGTCTCCTAAACTGGCAATGCAGTCAATTTCACTGCAGACCATGAGGGAATGCAGTCGTCTGCCAGCTGTCAGGTCGTTCAGTTTCCTGCATCCCTGAAGAAGAGAATAGACGGTGTCCCTGGATGCAGGCACCCCTTGCCAGTACAGAAAATCCACGCTATGAAGCGTTTCGTGCAGCACCTCAACTTTAAACGGTTCCTTTAAATCCGAGAAAAACGCTGCCCTGACCTTGAAAACTCGTTGCTTGCCACCGGCCCATTTCGACGCAGTTGCAACACAGACCGATCGGAAAGGTTTAGCACTACAAACAGCTCTTTGTACGGAACTCTGGCAAGTCTTGGTTGCCATTCCGGTAAAATGTAAACATCCCCGGACGCTGGTACGCCCTTCCCATCGCAACATCCAAACCCAAACGGGATCTCCACACTCCAGCTCGTTTCTCTCGGCCTTAAGTGATAATGACCGCAAAATTTCAGGAATAAATAACGTTTCTCAACTTTTGTCCCCACAGGTGAAACAGCTCTGAAAATCAATGTCAGATATTAAATAATTCAGCTTCGTGGGGATGCGATTCCTCACCTTCCAGTTGAACAGAAGAGCCCCACTGCTAGCGTTAGCGTTTCAGCTCTGAACCCGCGCGGGGAGGCTCTCTAAGATCTTCCCCAACCGTGGGAAGCCAATTAAAATCCTTGGGCACTGCAATGCTGGGCTAGCAAGCCCTGAAACTTAGAGGGTTTCCCTGGCTATGGAATGCAATGATTGTGGGCTACATCCATCATGGGCATGGTCTTTCTACTCTAGAGCTTTTTGAGAAAATGCAACTGAAAGGAGTTAAACCAGAGAAGGTCACATACTTGTGCATTTTGAAAGCTTGTGGGATGATAGGATATGTAGGGCAGGCCAAGATTCTACATGATAAGATAATAAGAAATAGACTTGACTCATATGTGCTCATTGGAAACACTCTTGTTGATTTGTACGCCAAATGTGGGAGACTCGAAAAGGCTCAGAAAACCTTTGACAAATTGTCACGTCAAAGTGTGGTGTGATGGAACACAATTATAGTAGGACATGTTGAGCATGGGAATATCAGTCCAGCTCTTGTATTATTCAATAAAACGCAACACGCATGCTTTAAGCCAAACAAGGTCACCTTTTTGTCTATCTTGAAAGCATGCGGCAACATCGGAGCCATAAGGATTCATATGATACATGATCAGATTATCAGGAGTGAACTTGGAGCAGATGTGTCCATTGCAAACACATTAATTGATATGTATGCGAAATGTGGAAAGCTGAAGGTGGCACGCAAGCTGTTTGATGATCTATCCTATCGAGATATGGTGTCATGGGGTGCAATGATAGCAGGATATACCCAGCATGGCCATGGTCTTCTCGCTCTTGAGCTCTTTGAAAAAATGAAGCTGGAGGGCATTAAGCCTAAGAGAGTTCTTCTTTTGTGTATTATAAAAGCTTGTGGCAATGTAAGTGCTGTAGGGGAGGGGAAGCTTATACACAAGGAGATTATGGAAACTGGACTTGAATTAGATGAGGTTATTGGCAGTGCCCTTATTGACATGTATGCCAAAAGCGAGAATGTTGAGGAGGCTCACAAAGTCTTCGACAAATTGCCCAATCGAGACGTGGTATCATGGAGTGCAATGATTGCAGGATATGCTAAGCGTGGGTATGCTTGTCCTGCTCTTGAACTTTTTGAAAGAATGCAAGAGGAGGCCATAAAGCTAGACAAAGTCACCTTTTTGTGCCTATTGCAAGCATGTGGCAACTTAAAAGTTGCCTTGTGTGGGCATTGTGAGAAACTACCTTTATCTTCTGAATATCTCTCTCTCTCTCTCTCTCTCTCTCTCTCCCTCTCTCTCTCTCTCTCTCTCTCTCTCTGGTTTCCGCCCTCTTTTCCATGCTGCACATCTTAGGTAGGCCTTATGAATGATTTGTGAGCATTCATCTTGTTTTTTTGGTAAACAATAGATTTCGGTTGGGAAAAATTAGTCATACCTCCCCGAAGTAGGATCTTTATTGGGTCTCTCTCTCGCTCTCGCTCTCTCTCTCTCTCTCTCTCACTCACACACACACACACACACAGTTTCTACACTCTTATACTTTTACACACACACCCCTCAACCCATCTCAATACCATCACACAAACTCCTTAACCCATCTCCTAGGACACGGACATGGACATGGACACACACACACACACACACACACACACACACACATCTTTCTCAATAAATTGTGCTCACACACACGTCCTCCCCAGTTATCAAAATAATCCCCCCTCATATTTTATTTCTTACCCTTGTTAATTTTATTAATAATATACCCCTTCTATTTAATCTCTTACCCTTGTTAATTTTATTAATTTTTTATTCTTCAAATGATAATTATTATTTGCTTTTAATTTTAATTAAAACCCACTCCTAGTTTTCTTTATTATTCCTCCTAATTAATTTCTTACTCTCCTTTATATATTTTTTAAAGAATGGTGTTATTTTTAATTAATTATTTATTTTTTATTTCTTATCATGTTTAATTTTACTAATTTAAAGGTGTGCTTGTTTTGTCTTATTTAGTTTAATGGGTAGGCATTTAGTTTACTTTCTTATACATGAGATGTGGCCCTTTTTCTTTTAATTTAATTTTACTAACCCCCCATTCCTTTTTTCTTTGAACTTTTTTGTTTTCTCCCCCTCCCCCTACATTTTTTAATCCTTGACTTTTTTTGTTTCCCCACATTGTCCCCCCTCTCTCTCCCTTTTGTTTATGATGTGTGGCTTATTTTATTATTCCCAACCCCCCGGTGTCCCCACATATAGCATTCACACAAATAAGAGGTAGTATAGTAAATTTAAGGCTGACACTTCCAAAGTACAAAATATATTACCTCGCTTCATGAATGAAGAGGCCAACGTGTTAATTGGAATTTTTAAAAAATGCAATACAAATCATCATACATGATTGGCCATGTCCCACCAACCGTCTTGATGTGTACAATGAAGAAACTAATAGACATGATTGGCCATGTCCCACCAACTGTCTTGATGTGTACAATGAAGAAACCAATAGACACTTCTTTGTACAAAACCAGAAATGTTGTCTTGAATAGTGAATGGTACAATCACCTAAACATGTTGAAAGCACAACAAGAATATGAAGAACAAATAGATTATGAAGAGAGAATGGACACCATGGACAATGACATAGATACTGACACTTTAGTGCACAATATGATCATCTTCACCGAGAAGACTACGCTCCACTTCGTTGTGCCTTGTGAGAACCAAATACTGCTAGGCCTATTTCAAGACAAGCATAGCGAAGAGCTCAACTTGCTAACACTCTTCTTTGGATCTCCAAGGGAGAATGGAAATGACAAATTAACATACATGGACATTGTAAAGTGGGAGCTCACCCATAAATCTTTGAAGTTTAGCCAAAACATTCCAAATCTCTTCTTCAAGTCAATCAAAGTGCTTATCCATCAAGTGATGCAATCCATATGGGTTTGCTTGCATAAAGGCACACTACACAATCAAAGTCTTACTGTAAGGGATGTTACAAGGAACACTTACATTGAAAGAATTCTAAAATCTAGCATAGGGTATCGAGACTTCGAGTCTCTAAGAACATCCCCAGACTACAAAGAGAAGCTTAGAAAGGAAGCATTGACAATGATGCACCAATTGGGACCCCACCAACATTCTTCATAACTTTCTCATGCATTGAGCACTTGTGGGACCCCCTCATAGGATGCCTAAAAACCCATTACGACAAAATCATAAAAAATCTTTCTACTGAAATAGAAGGAAGAAATGTGCGACACCTAATTAGAGAGAACTCAACTTTGTGTGCTAGGTACTGCAACCACAAACTACAACAAATGATGACAAGACTGAAAAAAGATAAAGGGATATTAGGGCATGTTAAATATTACTTCTTCGTCATCACTGAATTTCAAAGCAGAGGTAGCCAACACGAACATGGTTTTCTTTGGGTAAATGATGCTCTGATTTTCAATCAAAATAATCACAATGATGTATGTGCTTTGATTGATAAATACATATCATGTGATAAAGACAATATCAATGATAATATGAAAGACATTCAAACACATAAACATACATCCACATGTAGCAAGAGAAACAACAATGAATGCCGTTTCAACTACCCTAAACCACCAGTTCACCAAAAAATGTTACTATTCCCTTGGAATACCCAAGAACTTCTCTATAAAGAGACACATATCATAAGTTGTAGCACACTTTGAAGAACATGTCAAACATGCTCACATGATCTTCTAAGGAATCGATAGAAGACCAAGGGTTAGATTTAGCCACCTACATTCTATCTATAAGATCACAAATGAAAAAGCCAACATTCTTCTTGAAGAGGCATCTAAAAGACATTTTTATAAATGCTTTCAATAGGAAAATATCATACTTGTAGGAATTGAATGTCAATATACAGTTTATTATGGATCCTTATGGAGTAACATCATATTGCACCTCATGTATCATAAAAATTGATAATAATGATAAAGAAAAAGTTGCAAGATACCATGAAGGAATGTTTGCAAGATGGTACAAACACGCAAATCCGATTGAGAAAGTTGGGCAATGCATTCTCTCATGCATACCAAATGAGTGCGTAACTAGCTTCTTTCATTTCATTGTCAATACCACTACACAAAACTTCATGGGAATTCCAGTATATTAACACAAATGAGCCTAACAATAGAGCTTTAATATAAAAAACAAAGCATCAACTAGAAAAGTTAGATGAAAACTCCAAAAACATAGCTTGCATGCCAATCATAGAAAAGTACATTAAGCGACAAGGTATGGAAGACATTTGCCTATGATCCTTTGCTTTGGAATACAACCACTCCCACAATGGTTCCAAGGCGAGACCAAACCCCAAAATCATAAGGTTTGTCAAATTCAATAAAGTAAAAGATCCAATTAACTGTTATAGAGAAAAATTTTTCTACTGAAACAGAAGGAAGAAATGTGTGACACCTAATTAGAGAGAACCCAACTTTGTGTGCTAGGTACTACAACCACATTTGAACTACAACAAATGATGACAAGAATGAAAAAAGACAAAGGGATATTAGGGCATGTTAAAGATTACTTCTTCGTCATCACTGAATTTCAAAGCAGAGGTAGCCAACACGAACATGGTTTTCTTTGGGTAAATGATGCTCCGATTTTCAATCAAAATAATCACAATGATGTATGTGCTTTGATTGATAAATACATATCATGTGATAAAGACAATATCAATGATAACATGAAAGACACTCAAACACATAAACATACATCCACATGTAGCAAGAGAAACAATAATGAATGCCATTTCAACTACCCTAAACCACCAGTTCACCAAACAATGTTACTATTCCCTTGGAATACCCAAGAACTTCTCTATAAAGAGACACATATCATAAGTTGTAGCACACTTTGAAGAACATGTCAAACATGCTCACATGATCTTCCAAGGAATCAATAGAAGACCAAGGGTTAGATTTAGCCACCTACATTCTATCTATAAGATCACAATTGAAAAAGCCAACATTCTTCTTGAAGAGGCATCTAAAAGACATTTTTACAAATGCTTTCAATAGGAAAATATCATACTTGTGGCAATTGAATGTCAATATACAGTTTATTATGGATCCTTATGGAGTAACATCATATTGCATCTCATATATCATAAAAATTGATAACAATGATTACGAAAAAGTTGCAAGATACCATGAAGGAATGTTTGCAAGATGGTACAAACACGCAAATCTGATTGAGAAAGTTGGGCAATGCATTCTCTCATGCACAGAAATGAGTGCGCAACTAGCTTCTTTCATTTCATTGTCAATACCACTACACAAAACTTCATGGGAATTCTAGTATATTAACACAAATGAGCCTAACAATAGAGCTTTAATATAAAAAACAAAGCATCAACTAGAAAAGTTAGATGAAAACTCCAAAAACATAGCTTGCATGCCAATCATAGAAAAGTACATTAAGTGACAAGGTATGGAAGACATTCGCCTATGATCCTTTGCTTTGGAATACAACCAATCCCACAATGGTTCCAAGGTGAGACCAAACCCCAAAATCATAAGGTATGTCAAATTCAATAAAGTAAAAGATCCAATTAACTGTTATAGAGAGCAAGTACTAGTCTATTGTCCATTCAAAGAGAACGAATTAAATCCTCTTCACACATACGGTTCATGGCAAGCTACCTATCAAGCGAATGAAGACAATATACTATTGAACAATAAGAAGTTCAATATACTATTGAACGAATTAAATCCTCTTCACACATACGGTTCATGACAAGCTACCTATCAAGCGAATGAAGACAATATACTATTGAACTATGACACTTTTTTAGAAGAAGGTACATGCATTGCTAACTTAAGGAAGGAGGACATCCTAGAAGAACGAAAAAACATTCAAATGTCAAAAAATCTATATAACACATATGATATTGGCTTGGATATGCCATCACTAAAAGAAAACACATGTATTGACAACTTCATAATACCCACAAAGCAAATCATGCTTTTTCCAAACGAGGAATGCTACATGCGTATCAAAAGCCTTAACAAAGAGCAAAGAGAGATTTTTGATGACATTCTTCAATGAAAGCGAGTTCACGGGAGATAAAATCCACTTGTTTTTTATAGGAAGCACATGAGTGAAAGAGAGGAGAGAAAGAGGTGAAAAGGTGTATGTGTGTGTGTGTGTGGTGGATGGGCCATTAAATAAAGGTGGGGATGAGTGCCTATTTTAGCAAAAGTAATATAAATGTGGTGTCATACAAGAGACAAAGAGAGGCTCTATCTTTAGAGAGAGATACCTACCAAAGAAAAAAGCTTTAGGATAAGACCAAATGAACTAACTTCAAAACTATGGCAATAACCAAGTCATCCCTTAGGACCCCTCGAGTGCCAAAAAGGCCTCTAAGGCTTCAAAATACAGCACGGCCCTTAAGCCTTCCGTAACAATGTGAGAGTTGTCATACACACAATGGGAGAGGAGCACTCAGGAGAACCTTGTGACTGACTTAGTGCATGGTACACGATAATGTCACCAACATTACTTTTTCAACGTGGGCTGACAACTTATATAATGGCGAGAACCCATCACCTTCTATTTCATCTCCTTCCTATGGCAATGGCACTCGCTTCTGCTCTTCTTCCTCTTGGCTTCGTACTGTTGCACCTACTCCTAGTGCTCTCCCCTCGTTGCTGCCTTTCTTCTGCACGTCCACTTCCCCACCTCGCTTTGTCATCGTCTTCTTCCAATGTCGCCTCCTCCTCCTCCTCCTGCCAACCCCTCCTCTTCGTTTTTGGAGCTTCCATGGCAGACACGGGTGAGTATTCCGCCGCTATGCCTTACCTTTCCCAAGCAGACTTCGTTCCCTACGGAGTCGATTATTTTACCCGCCCTGTTGGTCGTTGGAGCAACGGCCGCGTCTTCACAGATTTCATCTGTAAGTCCTTATTACATTTCTCTCTCTCTCTCACACACGCGCGCGCGCACGCACACACACTCACATGCTCTCTCTCTCTCTCTCTCTCACACACACACACACACACTCACACACACACACACATGCTGGGTCGAGCATATTCTCTCTCTCTCTCTCTCTCTCTCTCTCTCTCGTGCTCACTTTTGTAGACTTGTTTTCTGCGCTGTGAAGCTCAAGGCCTAGGATACGGAACCATAAACCCCTTCCTGAAGTCTGTGAACTCCAACTTTACTTTTGGAGCGAACTTCGCAAGTGCTGGCTCCACTGCCAGAGACCTAAACGAAACCTACATGTTTCCGCTCGGAGTGCAGGTCGACCAATTTACAGAATTTTTATCTGAAATGCTCGACGCCGACTCTCAAAATCAAGGTACCTACACCTACAAGCACCTGCCGCTGAGTGATTCTGTGCGTAAGCTGCGTCGACATATGGATTTATATCATAGGGAAATATCGGTGCGTGGATGATTAATATTCCTCTTCAACATTTATACAACGTGACATCGAGTGTACCTACGGTGTCTTTGCGGCTTTGCTCATTATCCTCATGATTCGTTGATCCACTGTCAAAATAAGGCAATCATTTGCGACTAATTTTTCATGTTGCCTTCCCGTGGTTGGGATTCTCACCAGAGTATTCCCAGCAGCAAATCGGTGAGGCTATTTTTCTGATCGAAACAGCGAACAATGACTACCTCTATCAGTTCACAGATACGATTGATTTTGATGCATTGGAGCTTGTCACAGATGTCATCTCTTCTATGGAAACGGCATTGAAGGTCAGCATCTCCCGGGTCCCTCATACTAAAAATGTTACGGGAGACCATGGAGCGTCTGAGTGGGAAAAATGCTGCAGACGTTATTAGACTGATGAAATCTACTACGGGTTCCAGGGTCTTTACAATCTGGGAGGTAGGAACTTCCTGCTTATGACTCTCACGCCATTGGGTTGTACGCCGGTCTACCGTCTGGATACGCGTACATCCGATGTGGATGAATATGGCTGCAAAACTTTCTTCAACAACATTGCTGAAATGCATGATTTACATTTGGAGGAGCTACTCACGAATATGACAACTGAGTTGCCGGACGCAAATTGGATATTGTTCGACGCCTACTCTATCTTCCTGGGCGCCTACCACAACCCTGAGAAATATGGTACGAAGCTTTTGTTTCTGTTTGCCGTTTATACAGAAGAAGGGGAGGGCGATCAATCTCCACAGATTCCAAAAACGATCATTTGTTGTGGCCTTAAACCTGGGTCGCTAATTTACCCTGCTGTCACGTAGCTTGGGTTACCACTGAGAGAGGTGGTGGCCGTATTGTCTGGAGGTGCATTTTGCCTGCGACTCTTGGCGACTGTACTGCGGCGAGGGGCGAGCCTCTCAGTGGAATTGCGCCCTATTTTCCGGGGCTAACAACAGTTATCGATGTGCAGGTATTCAGTATCCGTTCGATGTGTGCTGCGGTGCAGGAGGCGAGTACAACTACCAAAAGGACGTGGGGTGTGGCGAGAGTGGGTATGTGAATGGGACATACACGACAGCAACCAGATGCGAGGATCCATCGCTGTATGTGCTCTGGGATAGCATTCATCCGGTGGAATCCTTTGCTTCATTCATTGCCCAGGGAGTGTTGACAGGTGAGTATCTGAAGCCAGCTTTTAATATCACAAGCACTTGCTCTCAGCTCTCAACAGCTCCATCACTCTGAACCTCCTTCCTCTTATTGCATTAAGGGGCCGTGAAGATGACGGTTAAGATTTTGCCTATTTCTCACGAAAGTTTATGCATTTTATTCTTAAATACCTACAAATTACGTATCTTGGATTGTAAAAATCATTCATGTGTCATTTGACTCAATTTATGCTTTTAAGCAAATCACTCATAAGATTAAGCGACATTTTATCGAGTTCAGAAACTTGTTCTTTTCTAGCTCTCATGCTTCTCAAGTATAATACTAGCTCTTATTGTATTATAAGAAGCACAACTAAGACGCCTCTTGGAATGAAATTATAGCAAATCACTTACAAAGCATCCATATAGGAACGTGTATTTGTACTCATTGTGAAACTATAGCATATGGCATATGTGTAATAATTAATGAAGTCAACTTAGTAGCTACATCCATAAGCTTCTACTACTAAAATTACAATAGTCATGTAGATAAACTAGAGAAGAAAATTCTATTCCTTAATGATGGAAGTGTACAAAGACAATTATACAAAGCAAGCAATATGTTGCAGTGGAATATATGGACACGGAATCTTCATGAGTCTTGATCTTCTTATCCATGGTTGATCAATTATCAATTGCAACTTGCCCAAGATATGTAGCTGGTGCTTAGGATACAACACTTTTGTTGCTAGTATGGGTAGTACATGGTGATACTCATGCGATAGCTTAAACCAATGGTTCATGATATCCACATGCAACCTTGGCCTTCATTGTTGTGAAGACTTGTCCTCCCCATTATTGAAGAAAATGATGGAATTTCTATTAGATGCATCTAGATTCTCTAAATGCATCTAGCATGTGAAAAAATGTTTATGAAATAGGTTAACTCCAAAATAAATATGACCATTACATTTCATGTGACAGAAACATGTTAAAACCACTTATGATAACATGTCCACATAAAGATGAGCTCCTAGATAACAACAATCGTGAACTTTGATACAGAACAATACAATGCATTTGTAGACATGCCCAATAAATGAGCAATATAGAGGACGCATCTATAAGTGTTGATATACCTAATAAAAACATGGGCATATTTGTGTGGTTATTCACGCATCTATTTATACATGCATTTAGTAGTGCTTCGATATTATATAATAGACGTGCATTTAGACAACGTTAATAAATGTGTAATTGAGTTTGAAATTTTACTATAGGTTGATAAATGTGCATCATTGCTTGTCAAACATTGCCCATGATTATCAAAGCACCTAATTTAATAAAAAAATATCAATACTATGCACACATCACACACACCAATATGCTTTTTGTCAAATGCACATTAAAAAAAAATTAAGTGAGGTGAGGAGAATGAGATAATATATAAAATAGTTTTGTCAATATGTAAGAAATTTGGATGATAGAATGATGGTCAAACGATCTACTTCAATAATCAAACCAATGTGAAGATCTACAAATACGTTCAGTCTACTACTAATGCTACTATGCTTATCAAAATCGATATCATTAATGGCAAGCTCGTCTTCATGGGTAATGGCGTGAATATCTGTATCTCTTATATTTTCATGATCATCCTCCTCTTTCGTATCACGAGCATCATCACCTCCATGGCCATGATCACCTTCATACACTCCATATTAGTAAATGTACTATACATCACTTCGGAACGTGTGGTGTATTAGGTATGACATGCCACCACTTATTGTTATTCACCATTGGTTGATTACACAACCTACTCCAAACCTACTCCAACACAAATACAAACATGTTAATTTTCTTGCGTTGAAGCTATCAAATATACATAAGTGAGCATTTTAATATATGTGTAGAGTACATGTTCACATTGTTGCGGTAGTACTAGTGTGTCCTTGCTTCGTCAAAACTTTGTGGAGTCAATAGTTATAAAGCCACTTGCATGGCATTTGATTGTTGAATTAAGGTCTCTTTCCACCATATCCTTAAACCACTTGACATCCAAAACATACACAAAGAAGCGTCAAATTCAAGCTTAATAATATCTTGGATTATGTCACAATAATCATCCATGGCTTCATTGATTCCCTCAAAGGTAGCAATGACGTTGCAATCTTGTGTGTTTCTCTTATGATCAATCAGTTGTATCCGAAAATGCTTGCTCTTGCACCATATAGCATTGAACATAGTACACTACACCAAGACAATCAATTGAATAAGCAATCTAAATTATTAAAAGCTCCTAACTTATGCATAACATTTTAAATACTGATCTTTTGTATGCATCCTCTAGCATACTTCCATTCTTCATTGTGATATGCATCCCCTTATCTCTCTTTGCTCTCTCCATTTCGTGAAGTAGTGAATCGACATGAATATCCTTTGGAAGTATTCTTAGATGCTTAGGTTATGGCATATGTGATCCATGGTGTGTTCAAAAGAGGTCCTTTCTCCTTGTCTTCTTACCTTGGCATCCTTATATCTTGTCACCCACCTTTTCATCACATCACTATTAAGCATGCAATAGAGGTTTAGATTATTAAGCAACTCCCTGTCCATTACTTTGCTCCGTCCTTTCCCTTGAGGCATAACAGAGGTCATCCTTAGGTCTTCTTCATCTCTCTATAAATGTAGGAGATAGCTATACACATCAACAAGAAACTCAAAAATATATACAAGTGGCTCTTGTACCAACCAACCCTTGATCATGCTATCTTCAGGCCTTGCATTTTACCTCACGAAACCCTTCAAGGTCTTTATGAAGTGCACAAGAAAGAACAACCATCGCGCATGTACAGTGTTGCATATAGCAGTCTCATCCACCAAATGCACTATGAGATGTAGTTGGCTTGTGAGAAAAGAATGTGGAAAGATCTCCTCCATTGACATAACTCGAGCATCCTCAAGCGTGGTGGGATCTATTTCCTTTGAGCTCACATACCTAGAAAGAAAAAAGTGCACCATATTAGCAATATGAATACCTTGGATCAAGCATTGATGCGCTTTAAATTTTATATAATGTGAAGTACCTCACAAGCTCGTCCATCTTGTAAACACAATTCTTCACGTCCTTCGATGCACAATGAGAAACGCTAGTAGGTAGTATGAATTGAACACATGAGTGATGGTTGATTAGTTGCTTCTAGACTCACAAATTTGGAAGGAAAAAGAGATTATGCTAAGTTATACTATCTTGGAGCATCTTGTGTCAATCATGAGATTTCAAGCCGTATAATTTTTCTACACCTCTTTTCTTGCTCTTCGTGAAGGCCTCATTCAAACATCTCATGCATCTAGTGGGAGTACTAATTGTAGTGATAGCCCGCTTCACCACCACCATCTCTTTCTTTGATAAATGTCCATGGTGCACGGGGTTAAATGACACGCCCATTTGATCTCTCTTGTGGCCAACCTTCACGCATTCTCCCTCTGGTGCGTAGATTCTTCCTTATGCTCAAGAAATCTCATGTCCTAATCAAATGATCTCAAATGGTAGATGCCACATTCTTGAAGATATACATGGGATCAAGTAGGTGATTGATCTTGAGGTGGGACCAATATGGTAGCAGATAAAAGATGGAGTATCTAAATAAAAGATGGTATTAGCATGCAATCTTAATTTCCATTCAATATAGCACACAATAGTTACAAGCCCTTATCGACTCATGTCATGTGGACGTGGAGTCATGAAAAGGTTCCAAATTTTCTTCCAATCTCTTACAATGAGTGACTATGGAGGGTCTTCATTCTAAGGGGTGACATATCTAGGATGATCAGGTGGGAGAAATCGATAGTGATGCTCGTAGATGACCTTCTTCAAGTCCTCTCGCCGCAAAGGTCCCATAGAGCCGCCAGCCTTCTCTCATGCAGTCAAGAGTTCCTTCTAGATCACAGAGCCACCAGCCTACTTTCGTGTAGTCAAGAGCTCCTTTTTCAGAGGCGAGTGCCCATCACAGTATCTCATCATGATGTAGCAGTAGGCATAGCAGCAGGAGAGTCATGGCACAGGATGCACGCAACAGTGCTTTGGGGACAGGGATGATTCAGATGCAGACATGCCAAAGGGTGATGGTACGATCTACTATGATATCACTAAGATGGATGGCATCTTGCAAGATGCACGGGGAAAGGACGTCATGACCTTCATGCACTCCCTAGTTCATAAGAACTATAGAGATTGCTTTATTCCATTCAAAGAGCAGAAAGAAAGTTTGGCTGAGGATACCATCAAGACTTTACTTAGAAGGTATCCCAATCCAGAACGTCATGAGTTCATTGACAAATGGGCAAAGACAAAGATTACCAGTATCCTCGCCAATAAGAGGTCTTTGCTTAAGAGAGAAGCACTAGCCGAGATTGCCAGAAAAGAGGGAGGACAACTACCAAGGGGCTAGCCACACACCGCTCAAGTGCAAGTGGAAGAAAGCCATGAAGGTAGTGAAAAAGGACCCCAGTTTACAGCATGTGGAGGCACGATGGATCCAGATGGAGTGATATGGATCCTCTCATTTTGAAGCAGGGGGTATTGCATCATGGGAGGCTCAATTTGTAAGTATTGATCTCAAATTATATTGTGTTTATGTGGTTTATTAGGAGGTTGTTTCTTTGTTCTAACCCCTCTGCACATTGTGTCATCTTGCAGCTTGATATCATGGGAAGATATCCTACTCCTACTGAGACATCCTACCATCATGGACATGACATGCGATCTACTTGGAGGCACTTCTATGACAAGGGGTTGATTACTAAGGAGTTGTATCATATCGATCTCAAATTATATTATGTTCATGTGGTTTATTAGGAGGTTGTTCCTTTGTTCTAGCCCCTCTACAAATTGTATCATCTTATAGCTTGATATCGTGGGTATATACCCTAATCCTTTCGAGACAACCTATCATCATGGACATGGTAGGTGATCTACTTGGAGGCACTTCTATGACAAGGAGTTATTACTAAGGAGCTATATAGCCGGGCTACTAGAGCGCCCTTGTAGGTATTTAAAAGTACTTTCAAAATGTCAATGTTATAAATAAAGATTTGATTTTTCATACATTAAAACATGTTGTCCCTCGCTGATAGGCTTCTGGGAGTATTGAAGAGGAAGAAGGCGAGGATATTCATGAGGAAGAAGGTGACCAAACACAAAAATGTATTTTTAAAAACCAGTCAATGTACACCGATTGACCGGCTAAATACTGCTCAATGTACCATAACACCTTGCTGTATTACGCTGAAAATATATCACGGTGTAGTATAACACCGCATGGTAAACATAATACCGCATGGTAAACATAGCACCGCACGGTGAATATGTTTATTGTTCGGTATCAAATACACTGGTCGATATACCATTACATCAGGTGGTGTATTAGGATTACACATGGAGTACTGTGACATGAAGATGGGGGTAATAAACTTCACGCACATCTTCACTTCCTACTGCTTTCAAACCTCTTTCAAACTGAGTGATAGAGATATTTATCACCGGGAAAGGGACATTAAAAAGAAGCTTTTATACCAAGATACCACAACATATTTTCCTCCCTTAGATGAGAATGAAGATGGTAACATCCCAAGTGATGTTGTACTCAAGTATAGGGAGAAGGAAAGGATCAGAAGAGGCCATAATCTCAGCAAGCTGGTTTGCGCCAAAGAGAAGAGCACTACATTGTTGAAAGATCTTGTGGCTCAACATGAGATGAACTGATATATATCGACGATTTTGAAGGTGCTGATTGGGTCGGATGGGTAGGTTTTGAGGAAACATTGCACCTCCTTCATAAATACCTTTACAATTAGTTCAAAACACTCTACAAACTATCATTAGATACAGAGACCTATAACTCTCAGTATAGACGCTGATATACATTTTGTAAGAAACAAAGAAGCGGCCAGAAAGTTATGGGCGGTTTACTAGACAGGGGTAAAAACTATCATGAAAATAGACTGTTAGACAAGAGACTCATAACTTTTTTCTCTAGTATCTGATTCAAAATCTAATCACATAGAGACATGTCCTTGAAGAGGGCTTCACATGATATAACTTTCATCAAAATCGGACTACCGAGCAGAAATTTATGAGCAAAACACTAATAGGGGATCAAACTGTCATAAAAACTGCCCTCCACCCATGCTAATTTCACCTAAGTAGGATGCTCCCTCAAGACTCCATCTTCATTAATGATCCACCACTCATAGATTTTGCCTAGAATAGGGTAAGTAACTCCCTTGGTGGCTCGGGAAATGGATGGACCATGTGCGTGCAATGAGTGACCGAATAGAAAGAACTTTTAAGGCTTTGAAAGAAAGAAAATGGAAGAGATACTCAAGAGAGGTAATACGAAGTGATCTTCGTTGTCAATAGAGTGAGACTCCACTCTAATGCAACTCAAAATACTACAAACATGAGGGAGAAGAAGAGGTTTCATAAATACAAGAGGGAGCGAAAGCTCCAAGACTATTCATAGAGAGAGAATGAACTAGAGAGAGATGAACTCAAGAGTCTACATAAGAGAATATCTACAAGAGGGAGAGAAGGCTCATGGAAGAGGCTTGAGGAGACTACAGCTGCAACAACATGAGGCCTAATGGTGGACGAGATGACGAATAAGGGAGAGGAGGGCTCCCTTTATACAGATTTTGTCACCCACCCTCCTTCACCCATTTACAATTGTTGCCTATAGATTCCTTCCCCCATCAATCACATAAGCCTGTATGTCACCATCCATGTCCTTTTTGGCTACTCTTGCCATGTGTCCCATCAAAAGATCCTCAAGACTCTTAAAATATTAAGAAAGTCAAGAGTCTCCCCACATGGAGCCCATAGGGACCCTCTCTTTTCCATATTTCCACATCCTCCTTGTTCCACATAGGAATTCTAGAAGGATTCCTCTTGACTCCACTCTTCTCTACATGCCTTTCACACGCTTGGCATGTGGCCTCTCTTATATTATTGGAACACATGGACATGAGCCCACCTCTTTATATGACTCATTCTTCCTATTTTCTAAAAACCCCATAATATCCCATACACAAATAACTCTCATCCCATACCAAGGTATTTATCATTCATACACATGGTATTTACAATGATCCATTCTACTCATCCTCTCAATCCCATATAGTATTTTAGAAAATAGAAATAAGTGAGAACCGCTAGGCTATCACTTGATACTCAAACTCTTATTAAACATAGAGAAAAACAATACCAATGCCAAATAAAAAATATCAAATTTTGGCGTCACATCTTTCCCCCCTCATCAGATCCTCTCTAGTAACAAAGAGGGTCTGCTGGCCCTCAAGGTGGTCGAGCATAGAAGAATTTAAGGGGATACTCATTGGTGCATATAGGCATCATCATGCCTTGGCCTCTGCCCATTGAGTCGCATAATCTCTGGCGACCAATAAATAATGCTTGCCCTGATATGAGTGAGAGAATCATCCCACAAAGTCTAACCCCCACGTCTCAAATGGTCCATATGCTGGAATAGGCTTCAAGGGCCCAGGAATCAATTGTCGCCTTTCAAACTTTTGGCATACTTTACAACTTTAACACCATTCATATACATCCTTATGGAGGCATGGCCAAAAGTAACCTGCATTAAGAATTCTCCTAGCTGTGCTCACTGAAGCAAAATTATCGGAGCATTCATGACAAATTTTTAGGATTCTCCTAGTCTCCATGGGGTGGACCACCCGATGGAGCACCTTATCTTTTCCCAATTTATAAAGAATATCATCAACTATTAATAGTATAGGGACAAGCCTTCCTTACCACCAATCTCTACTTCTGTTGTGGAGTTAACCCTCAAGGAAACATGCCTTCTTCCACATATTGCTGAACATCTTGGAGTTCTGACCATCCAGTGTCTACCAAAGAAACCACCCCCCGGTCTTGTACTACAATAGCTTGAGTAGCTAACTCATATGCCCTTTGATTTTCTTTTCTATTTATATGAATAAACTTGCAAAAATAAAACTCACTACATAGTGCCATAGTCTTTTTGATTAAGCTCCTTCAAATGAGGACTTCTTGTCTTTTGTAATGCCCTTGCATTAACTTTATAATAAGCTGAGAATCTCCTCTTACTTCCAATTCCTTAACTTGATTTTGACGACAACCCTCCAAACCAAGAATCAAAGCATTATACTCAGCTGCATTGTTAGTTCTGATACCTGGAAGCTCTTGTCCTCTTGCCCACACCTCTTGACCTTCAGAATTCATCAAGACTATGCCCCCAGCTCCTTGTTGCTAAGTTGCATTAATTTGTTCGAATTTCTTTGCGATTCAAAAAAACGCAAAAAATTGTGATTTTCTCGAATTAAAATGAATCTAAAGATTTTTCCTAATTTATTCATATTTTTAGGTTATTCATATGAATAACTTTATTCATACGAATAAACGATGTTATTCGTATGAATAAACATGATATAAACTTGAAACAATTGTTATTTTTGGTATTCATACGAATACATCCAGCTATATTCCTGAGCCACCTGTTCGCCTACCCGCCACCTCCTGCTTGCCTACCTGCTACCTCCTGCTTACTTCCATACCTACCAGCTCTCATCATAGGTACCTTACTGCACCTTACTTCTGTTATAGTCTTTCGTCAGTAATTAATGTTTCTCTCTCTCTTGTTTTATTTAGGACTGGCACTCATCTCTCTTAGGAGAGTTGTGTGTTGCAGTCTTTTTAAATTGTTTAATATTTATTTTGTATTGTATTTAAGTGTGTAGACAGGTTGGCACTCATCTCTCTTGCGAGAGTTGTGTGTTGCAGTCTGTTTTTGTCGTGTCTTGCAATTTTAATTATAATATAAATAATTATCTTTTACCTGAGGCTGGCACTCATCTCTCTTAAGAGAGTTGTGTGTTACAATCCAAGCTTAGTGATGTTTTCATAGATGCTTATTCTGGCACTCATCTCTCCCTTGAGAATTATGTGTTATAGTCTAAGTTTAGAGATGTTTTCAAGTACTTAGTCTGGCACTCAACTATCCCTTGATAGTTGTGTGTTGTAGTATAAGTTAGATATCATGCGATGTTGTCTTAGACACTTAGTCTGGCACTCAATTGTCCCTGGATAGTTGTGTGTTGCAGCCTAAGTTAGAAATCATGCGATGTGCTTTTAAACACTTAGCCTGGCACTCAACTGTCCCTTGATAGTTGTGTTTTGCAGTTGAAGCCTAGTGTTAGATGGTGTAGTCCACGATTAGGTTATACCTAGGTCATTTTTTGTGTTTTGATTTTCTGTAGTATGTTACATGATTTGAGCTTGAGTTGAGAGGAGAGTTATGGCACAGGATGCATGGCACAGTGCTTTGGGGATAGGGATGATTCGGATGCAGACGTGCCAAAGGGTGATGGTACGATCTACTATGATATCACTAAGATGGGTGGCATCTTGCAGGATGCATGGGGAAAGGACGTCATGACCTTCATGCGCTCCCTACTTCATAAGAACTATAGAGATTGCTTTATTCCATTCAAAGAGCAGAAAGAAAGTTTGGCTGAGGATACCATCAAGACTTTACTTAGGAGGTATCCCGATCCAAAACGTCATGAGTTCACTGACAAATGGGCAAAGACAAAGATTACCAGTATCCTCGCCAATAAGAGGTCTTTGCTTAAGAGGCAAGCACTGGCCGAGATTGCCAGTAAAGAGGGAGGACAACTACCAAGGGGCTAGCCACACATCGCTCAAGCGCAAGTGGAAGAAAGCCATGAAGGTAGTGAAAAAGGATCCCAGTTTATAGCATGTGGAGGCACGATGAATCCAGATGGAGTGATATGGATCCTCTCATTTTGAAGCACGGGGTATTGCATCATGGGAGGCTCAAATGTAAGTATCGATCTCAAATTATATTATGTTTATGTGGTTTATTAGGAGGTGGTTTCTTTGTTCTAACCCCTCTGCACATTGTCTCATCTTGTAGCTTGATATCATGGGAAGATACCCTACTCCTACTGAGACAGCCTACCATTGTGGACATGACATGCGATCTACTTGGAGGCACTTCTATGACGAGGGGTTGATTACTAAGGAGTTGTATCATATCGATCTCAAATTATATTATGTTTATGTGGTTTATTAGGAGGTTGTTCCTTTGTTCTAGCCCCTCTACAAATTGTATAATCTTACAGCTTGATATCGTGGGTATATACCCTAATCTTTTCGAGACAACCTATCATCATGGACATGGTAGGTGATCTACTTGGAGGCACTTCTATGACAAGGAGTTGATTACTAAGGAGCTGTATAGCCGGGCTACTAGAGCGCCCTTGTAGGTATTTAAAAGTACTTTAAAATGTCAATGTTATAAATAAAGATTTTATTTTTCATACATTGAAACATGTTGTCCCTCGCTGATAGGCTCCTGGGAGTATTAAAGAGGAAGAAGGCAAGGATATTGATGAGGAAGAAGGCGACCAAACACAAAAAATGTATTTTTTAAAACCAGTCAATATACACCGATTGACTAGCTAAATACTGCTCGATGTACCATAACACGCTGTGGTATTACGTTGAAAATACATTACGGTGTAGTATAACACTACACGGTAAACATAACACCGCACTGTAAACATAGCACCGCATGGTGAATATGTTTATTGTTTGGTATCAAATACACTGGTCGATATACCATTACATCAGGTGGTGTATTAGGATTACACATGGAGTACTGTGACATGAAGTTGGGGGTAATAAACTTCACGCACATCTTCACTTCCTACTCTTTCAAACCTCTTTCAAACTGAGTAATAGAGATATTTATCACTTGGAAAGGGACACTAAAAAGAAGCTTTTATACCAAGATACCACAACATACTTTCCTCCCTTAGATGAGAATGAAGATGGTAACATACCAAGTGATGTTGTACTCAAGTATAGGGAGAAGGAAAGGATCAGCAGAGGCCATAATCTTAGCAAGACGGTCTGCACCAAAGAGAAGAGAAATACGTTGTTGAAAGATCTTGTGGCTCAACATGAGATGAACTGATATATATCGACGAGTTTGAAGGTGCTGATTGGGTCGTATGGGTAGATTTTGAGGAAACATTGCACCTCCTTCATAAATACCTTTACAATTAGCTCAAAACGCTCTACAAACTAGCATTAGACATAGAGACCTATAACTCTTAGTATAGAGACATGATATCAAAGATTCAAACACATATAGAGATATGCCTAGAGATGGGCTTCGCGCTGATATACATTTTGTAAGAAACAAAGAAGCGGCCAGAAAGTTATGGGCAGTTTACTAGATAGGGGTAAAAATTGTCATGAAAATAGACTGTCAGACACAGAGACTCATAACTTTTTTCTCTAGTATCTGATTCAAAATATAATCATATAGAGATGCTCTTCAAGAGAGCTTCACATGATATAAGTTTCATCAAAGTCGGAGTATCGAGCGGAAAGTTATGAGCAAAACACTAATAGGGGATCAAACTATCATAAAAACTGCCCTCCACCCATGCTAATTTCGCCTAAGCACGATGCTCCCTCAAGACTCCACCTTCATTAATGATCCACCACTCATAGATTTTTCCTAGAATAGGGTAATTAACTCCCTTGGTGGCTCGAGAAATGGATGGACCATGTGCGTGCAATGAGTGACCGAATAGAAATAACTTTTAAGGCTTTGAAAGAAAGAAAAGGGAAGAGAGACTCAACAGAGGTAATACGAAGTGATCTTCATTGTCAATAGAGTGAGACTCCACTCTAATGCAACTCAAAATACTACAAATACAAGGGAGAAGAAGAAGATTCATAAATACAAGAGGGAGCGGAAGCTCCAAGACTATTCATAGAGAGAGAATGGACTAGAGAGAGATGGACTCAAGAGTTTACATAAGAGAATATCTACAAGAGGGAGAGAAGGCTCATGGAAGAGGCTTGAGGAGACTAGAGCTACAGCAACATGAGGCCTAATGGTGGAAGAGATAACGAACAAGGGAGAGGAGGGCTCCTTTTTATAGATTTTGTTACCCTCCTTCACCCATTTACAATTGTTGCCTGTAGATTCCTTTCCCCATCAATCACATAAGCCTGTATGTCACCATCCATGTCCTTTTTGGCTACTCTTGCCATGTGTCCCATCAAAAGATCCTCAAGACTCTTAAAATATTGAGAAAGTCAAGAGTCTCCCCATATGGAGCCCATAGGGACCCTCTCTTTTCCATATGTCCACATCCTCCTTATTCCACATAGGAATTCTAGAAGGATTCCTCTTGACTCCACTCTCCTCTACATGCCTTTCACACGCTTGGCATGTGGCCTCTCTTATACTATTGGAACACATGGACATGAGCCCACCTCTTTATATGACTCATTCTTCCTTTTTCTAAAAACCCCATAATATCCCATACACAAATATCTCTCACCCCATACCAAGGTATTTATCATTCATACACATGGTATTTACAATGATCCATTCCACTCATCCTCTCAATCCAATATAGTATCTTAGAAAATAGAAATAAGTGAGAACCACTAGGCTATCACTTGATACTCAAACTCTTATTAAACATAGAGAAAAACAATACCAATGCTAAATAAAAAATATCAAATTTTGGCGTCACATCTTTCCCCCCTTAGTAGATCCTCTCTAGTAACAAAGAGGGTCTGCTGGCCCTCAAGGTGGTAGAGCATAGAAGAATTTAAGGGGACACTCATTGGTGTGTACAGGTATCATCGTGCCTTGGTCTCTGCCCATTGAGTCACATAATTTGTGGCGACCAATAAATAATGCTTGCCCTGATATGAGTGAGAGAGTCATCCCACAAAGTCCAACCCCCACGTCTCAAATGGTCCATATGCTGGAATAGGCTTCAAGGGCCCAGGAATCAATTGTCGCCTTTCAAACTTTTGGCATACTTTACAACTTCAACACCATTTATATACTATCTTATGGAGGCATGGCCAAAAGTAACCTACATTAAGAATTCTCCTAGCTGTGCTCACTGAAGCAAAATTATCGGAGCATTCATGACAAATTTTTAGGATTCTCCTAGTCTCCATGGGATGGACCACCCGATGGAGCACCTTATCTTTTCCTAATTTATAAAGAATATCATCAACAATAGTATAGGGACAAGCCTTCCTTACCACTAATCTCTGCTGCTGTTGTGGAGTTAACCCTCAAGGAAACATGCCTTCTTCCACATATTGCTGAACATCTTGCAGTTCTGGCCATCCAGTGTCTACCAAAGAAACCACCCCCGGTCTTGTACTACAATGGCTTGAGTAGCTAACTCATCTGCCCTTTGATTTTCTTTTCTATTTATATGAATAAACTTGCAAAAATAAAACCCACTACATAGTGCCATAGCCTTTTTGATTAAGCTCCTTCAAATGAGGACTTCTTGTCTTGTAATGCCCTTCCATTTGCTTTATAATAAGCTGAGAATATCCTCTTACTTCCAATTCCTTAACTTGATTTTGAAGACAACCCTCCAAACCAAGAATCAAAGCATTATACTCAGCTGCATTATTAGTTCTGATAGCTGGAAGCTCTTGTCCTTTTGCCCACACCTCTTGACCTTTAGAATTCATCAAGACTATCCCCCCGGCTCCTTGTTGCTAAGTTGCATTAATTCGTTCGAATTTTTTTCGATTCAAAAAAACGCAAAAATTGCGATTTTCTCGAATTAAAATGAATCTAACGATTTTTCCTAATTTATTCATATGAATAGGATTCACACGTAGTATAGCTGTGGGCACAGGCATGAAAGGAACAGTCAACATGTGCAATATTCTTGTCGCTCCCTTTGAAAGGGACAAGATTTATGCATGTAAGGTGCTGAGGGTTTCTGTGTCCTTTGATGCATTGAAGGCCAACGCATTGTAAGAAGCCACATGCTTGGGTGATGTCGTATATCTGGGCATCATTCGAGCAATAGGTCTAGTTCATGATGATAACCCAATAATACTATTTTCGTTCTGGAGTGGAAATCATTTGGAAAGATGGCTAACCTACCTTGGACGTGATGGGAAGCGACCATCTTTGGTGTTTCATAGAGATGATGCAAAAATGCCTGCTAGAGCTCCATGGGTCCTCAGCATGTATTTGATATTTTAAGTGCACTAGTTCGCACTATTCATTACATGCACCAACACAATGTCCTGCATAATTATTTGCATGCGCAAAACATTATGCTACACTTCTCGGAGTCATCCGAGGAGGTGTATCTGGGCATTTCTGATTGGGGAATGATGACCCCATGCAACATTAGAAAGCACTATCCCGCATTACTCAGTGATAGCCCCAACATTGTGTGAAGCTCCATTGCTAGGTTAATACACTTTACCCATAACAAAGGCATCAGCATCAACCATCCTCAATACTGTTACAAATGGCTCTACACCTTTTTTTATTCTTTCGACATTTTTCCAGAATAGAGATGATTGTACAAGATGCATAGATTTAGAGCCTGGTATTGTGTACTGTATCTTTTTTTCTAGCCAATTCGCCCATCGTCTATCAGCAAAAGTCTCGACTAAAGCTTGACACACTTCCAACAATCTAGCAAGAACTAGAAAAGAAGTGGCAAATCTAGTTTGACGAAATTGCCTGAGTTGCTTCACAGAGTGCTCTTTGAATACTGCATGCAAGTATTCATGACTCTTTATAGAACTCACTACGGTGTTAGTATCTTGTAGTACTAGTTGCACAAATGGCAATTGTCCATTATCCTTCAACAATAAGTTGAGAGTTTGAGCACCACTGGGCACCCATGTCAGAGTGGGATACTTTGCCATGACCATCTCACCTGCGGTCTTGTAATTCGATGCATTATCTGTTACTAATGCAGTAACATTCTCACTGCCACCAACTTTGCAAATTGCTCTTTAGTATATTTTTACAATATATGCCGAATTTGTTCTTTTAGAGACGTATCAATACTCTCCAAAAACATAGCTCCCTTGGGAGTAATGCACATTATATTTATCAAGGGTCTAGGCTGCTTGCTAGTCCATCCATCAAACGCAAGAGTGCACCCATATGTAGGAATAAAGTCCAATATCTTTTTTTTCAAGCAATCCACCACAGTTTGTTTGACTCTATCAAGATGATCGGTATGCATTTTATAATAATTTGGCAAAATAAATCCTGGTCTAGCACATGATTTCAAGGCATTATGAAACATGTCATATCTCGTGACATTGAATGGTATACCATTTTTAACAAATGCTTCTGTCCATCTTAAGTGTTGTTCATGCACTTGTTGTCGAAGAAATCCATCCTCCATAGAAGATTGTTCTCACTTTTTTCTCTTCTTTACCTGACAGACATTAGTTGCATCAAAACTCACCTACGACCTGCTTGCTAGCATATCTACATCACCTTCATGTATGGATACACTCCTCGCATTTATTGATGCTTCTCCTTCAACTGTCTCATCAACCTCAGTGCTCACATCTTGTTGATTTGCACATTTTCTTATTAGGGTTGGATTAACCACTTTCTCTAAACACGATTTGCATAACGGAAGAACATCAGACGGAGTGCATGTGCAAGCTCTAATGTCACTGCCTATTCCGAGAAAATGTTTCTTGATGCGACTAGAACCACCTGTGAATTTGTGTCCACAATATTTACACTGCAAGAAAGAGATCAAGGCATGTACTTTTCGTCTCTCTATCACGTATGACCAAATCTTGCCGCGCACCATGCTTTTGAAGTTGCCAAAAACAAAATGCAAAAAAAACTAATTTGAGTATACAATAGAAACATATTGCAATACACATTTTATAAAAAACAACACATATCCATTGAAAAACACGTTCAAGCATGCAATATATTAATTGTCATTCAATCACGCTCTTTTAAAATAATTCACATTCTATTGAAAGAATATTAAATATTCATTTAAAAGAAAGTGTAAGAATGAGACAACTCTTCTAATAACTTTTAAAACTTTCAATTCGTACACTTTAAAGCTCTTTGTATTCTTTCACATTCTATTGAAAGAATATTACATATTCATTCAAAGAAAGTGTGAGAATACGAACACAAAATAAAATCGTATTTCTCACATGAGGTTTAGGGAACTCAACGAGGAGATCCTAGAACTCCCACATACAAAAATTCCCACAAGAGATCTAAGGAACTCAACAAGGACATCTTAGCACTCCCACAAACTAATTTAATAATTTCATAGACATGAAAACAAGCCCATTTCTCACAAGAGATCTAAGGAACTCAATAAGGAGATCCTAGAACTCCCACATACAAAAATCCTCACAAGAGATCTAAGGAACTCAACAAGGAGATCCTAGAACTCCCACAAACAAATTTCATAGACACAAAAACAAGCCCATTTATCACAAGAGATCTAAGGAACTCACCAAAGAGATCCTAGAACTCCCACGTACAAAAATCTATTCACATGAGATCTAAGAAACTCAAGAAGGAGATCTTAGAACTCCCACAAACAAATTTCATAGACAGAAAAACAAGCCCATTTATAACAAGAGATCTAAGAAACTCACCAAAGAGATCCTAGAACTCCCATGTACAAAAATTTATTCACATGAGATTTAAGAAACTCAATAAGGAGATCTTAGAACTCCCACAAACAAATTTCATAGACACAAAAACAAACATATTTCTCACAAGAGATCTAAGGAAGATCCTCAATTTCTCACAAATAAAGTTATCTCACAAGAGATCTAAGGAACTCAACAAGAAGATCTAGAACTCCCACAAACAAATTTCAAACACATAAATATCGTAATTATTTTTATCACAAGAGATCAAAGGTACTCAATAAAGAGAACCTAGAACTCCCACAAACAAATTTCATAGACACAAAAACAAACATATTTCTCACAAGAGATCTAAGGAACTCAGCAAGGAGATCCTCAAACTCTCACAAATAAATTTATCTCACAAGAGATCTAAGGAACTCAACAAGGAGATTCCAAAACTCCCACAAACAAATTTCAAACACATAAATATCTAAAATACTTTTATCACAAGAGATTGAAGGAACTCAATAAAGAGAACCTAGAACTCCCACAAACAAAAGAAAAAAGACCAAAATCAAAATCCAAACAAGAGATCTCAGGAACTCAAAATGAGATCCTAAAGCTCCCTAACAAAAATCCATCTTACTTCGGACCTTCTAGATTGCTTTCACAACCTTGAGGACCTTTCTTCTTCTTTTCCTTTTTAGATCTCTTATGCTCGGCTGAGGAACCAAGCTTGAGATAAGAAAAATAGGCAAACAATGAGGTTATATGCAAAATCGTAGGAACGTATTCGTCCTAATACAAGTTTATTCGTACAAATACATATTCGTACGAATAAAAGTTATTTGTACGAATATGTGGGGATGATGTGGTGATTTAAATAAAAAATGTGATGTGTCACCGTTTTTAAACCGATTTTTTCTTCCATTCGAATCATTCGAGCGATTTTCTCGATTTTTTCGAATCATGAATTTGAATTTTTCTACTTAGCCTTGTTGGTGTGAAGGATTAAAAGCCCCATCAAAATACAAAACACAAGCTATTGGTGGTGTATCCCTTTCATCTTTAATGTTTTCCTTACATTTCTTTTCTTCTCCTAGATCCTCTCGTCCTGTGAGCAATTCTACCATAGCGGACCTAGTGGTATTTTCAGTGACAAAAGAGAGACAGAACTCTTGAAGCTTTGACAACCATTTTGCAAGTCTCCCCCCAGGATTAGGCTTGCGAACTAGATATGCTAATACAAACTGAGAGGTAAGGAAGAGAAATGGTCAAGGTAATAAATAGGAGTAAAACTTTCTGACTGAAAACACTAAAGAGAGAGCTTGTTGCTCCATTTCTTCATACCTTGTTTCCACCTCTGTAAGCTATCGGGGCTGGCATAATAGATGGGTTGCATTCTACCTGCCTCTCCTTTTTGTAGCAATACATCACTAATTGCATACAAAGATACACTTGGATTTACATAAAAGTCTTGAGACCAATCAAGGGGCTTCAATATTGGGCCCTTACATATGGCCTCCTTAAGTTGCTAAAAAGACTCTTATTGCTTCACACCCCATTGGAAAGAAACTCCTTTTCTTGTCAACAAGTTCATGGGATGCACTATCTCTATGAAATCATCACAAAAGCTTGCTGTTTCCTAGAATTCTGTGAACACCAGTGACACTTTCAGGTATTGGCAATGCCATGATTGCTTGAACCTTGTCAGGATCCATTTGCAGGCCTTCTTCAGACACAATACGCCCCAACAAGCTACTTTTGTTTGAGCCAAATGACACTTGCTAGGATTTAGACACCCTTTTGCTTCAACAATCCTAGCTAAGGCCATCTTTAACTTCTCCATGTGATCTATGTGCCGAGAATAAATGCAAAAATCATCCAAAAACACCCTTATGAACTTTCCCAAGTAAGGCTTGAGCACTTGACTCATGAACCTTTGAAATGTAGCTGGTGCATTGGTCAACCCAAAAGGCATCACTCTGTAAGCAAAAACTCCCCAAAGTGTGACAAATGATGTTTTCTTTTGATCTTCCTCCCGAATGAAAATTTGAAAGTACCTAGAATACCCATCACATACATAATAGATCTCATGCCCTGCTACTTAGTCTAGTATTTCATCTTGGAATGGCAAATCATCCCTCTTAGTGCATGCAATCAAAGGATGAAAGTCCACACAAACCCGCCACTTATTTCCTTTCTTTGGTATGCAACTAAGGAGATATCCATTCTGAATCATCAACAGGAAAGATGATTCCCACCTCGAGTAGTTGTGTTACCTCTTTCTTTAGTGCCTCAGCTTGGATCACCCCCAATCACCTTAAGCGTTGCACAACTGGCTGGCTTTCTGGCTTCAACTCAATCTTGTGCTCCACAAGAGAGACTAGTCAAACATGTGAATAGCTTGTTGCAAAGAGATATGGGAAATCATCTAACATATCCAAGTACTAGAGCTTCTCACTACCTAATAGAGAATCACCAAGAAGCTCTTCATTGCATTGGCATCGTTTAGTGTGCTCCAGATCCTCCACATGAAGTTTCTCTACATGATCTTCTTGTACCACCACCTTGTTCCCTCCTGACTCATCTCGATCAGCACCAAGACAAAGATCAAAGGCCACTCCTTCCACCTCACCCTTTGAGCTGGACTCCTCGGAGCTACACCCTGTCTCTTCTTTTTCATCGGTTAAGTCAGAGCTCAAACTCTCTGATGTTGAAGACTCCTCCTTGACAACTTCCTTTTTGTGACTTCTGATGTTGTAGCACACCTTCTTATCATTTCCATGCAAAATCAATTCTCCAGTATCCCACTTTTGAATAGCCTTCACTTTGCATAGCTAAGGCCTTCCCAAAATCAATGGATAGTCACGTGCATCTGGCTTGGTAGGGATCACCTGAAAAGTAGTCAGCATAGAAATTCCACATACTTCTACTTCTAGATTCTTCATAACCCTAGTGTTGTCAGCCAATTTGATAAGATAAGGAGAGGTAGTACTAGAGTAATTTAAATCAACATCTATCATGGTCTTCTCACTCATGACATTAATCGATGCACCTCCTTCAATGTAAATACTAGAAATCACTTTACCATCCATTATGATCACATCAACCATAGGTACATCATCACCAACATCTATATCTACCTTTTGAACAACAGGAATGGAACTTTTCTTATTTTTCTTCTTTGACTCTCTTATGCTTGCTAGCTTTCCCCATTCTTTCTGTAGTTTTGGAGACAAAGCAAGTAATTGACCAAAGGTGATATGAGCTTCCTTTTCTTTAAGGTCGGACAACAAGTCATAGCTTCCAATGCCTTGTCTTAAAGGAAAGTCTGACTGGCTAATTCTCCTTCTAGATGCCCTCTTTTTCTTAATACGGCATTCCTCTTCCTGATGCTCCTCATCTAATTCTTCCTTGCTTTCTTCTTCTTCTTTTGCTTTACCATGCCCCCGTTTAGCCATCATTACCTCTCTTTCCTCATCCCTTGAAGAATCTTCTAACAAGGATACTTGTTTTTCTTCTTTCTCTCTCAATCTAGGACATTGAGTGCAATAGTGACATTTTTCATTACATTCATAGCAAGTGACCCCACTCTTATCTCGAGGCCCATCCTCACTCTTTGTGCTCTAGGTTGTCGTGCATTAACCAAATGCAATTTCAAATAAGCAAACTCTACCCATCAATTGGGAGATATTATGATCTAACTCAGAGGACTTTGGTACCTGAGGAGTGCCCATTACCTCCACCTTAGAAGTTGAAGTTATTGAAGACACAAAAGACGATTCGATCTTTAGAGAAGCTTCTTTCTTGGTTGCAATGCGAAGTGACTCCACGTATGTTGTTGGATCTTTACTAATTACTTTTGAGTGAAGACGAGGCTGCAAAGCCATAACAAATTTGCTCATCTTTCAGTGCTCCATCCCTACGAGACTTTGAGGGGCCGATGATGTAGTTGCCACATCTTGCAAAGCTACCTTTCATACGTTTACATAAAGTTTCATATCGTATTGCCAATGTAGAGACCATCTCACCCTCTCCTTGATAGAACTGGTCCAACTACAACATCAAAGCATTTGGTGACTCCGTTGCCCCAAATCTCTGCTTGATTGCAACCACCACTTGGTCCTAGTGTGAAGATAGTGGGAGAGAGGAACGGAGTCTCACTTGCAGCTTTCTCACATACACAATGGGGGAATACACACAAAGGTGGAGGCTGAAAACTGTTTTCCTCTTCTTAATTGTGAAAGCCAAAAGAACTCTTGTACAAAGAAATAGAAGAACCATATATGTGGGTCTCAAACCAAACTCAGCTAACTAAGGTGGCATACTAACTGAGCCACAAACTAGAGTACATAAGGATAGCTATCATCCAGCTATTATTCGTGGGTGGTGTACCAACCGCATCTGCAGCTAACGAGTCGGTAACATAAATGCACAACGGTCACCCTGGCATATCACGAGTGGAGCTTGATATCTCAACACTCCCCCTCAAGCTCAATCCCAATTCCTGCACACCAAGCAGGTCTCTAAACTTGCGCAGGATCTCTATGCCCAATGCCTTCATGAATATGTCAACTACCTGATCCTCTGTGCTGACATAAACTAGATCAATAAGACCTAGTAAAACCTTCTCCTGCACATAGTGATAATGCACCTCAATGTGCTTTGTTCTAGCATGATAGACTGGGTTATTTGCCAAGTGTATATTGCTCATGTTGTCAGAATAAATGACAACTGGCCCATCTATAGACTGATGCATATCATAAAGTAGCTTATGCAACCAAGCTACCTCACATGCAGCCATTGTTGCACCCTTGTACTCAGCCTCTGTGCTCGACAAGGCAACTGTAGGCTGTTTCTTGCTACTCCAAGTGACTGTAATGTAAGAAAATAGTACGCAGCGGAAGATAACAACAAAACGCAAGTACACGATGGAAAGCTGGAGAGAATACAAAAAATTCTGATATACCAAACTGCTGATACAACTGATGGTTGGCTGTCCACCAGTGCGCTCTACAGACAGAGCTTCGATGGTGATCTAGACAGATGCTGGACGGAGGACTATGAGCGTGAAGAACTGGTAATCTGATGATAGGGGGTGGCCACTTATATAGTGTAAGTGGTTGACGGTCGGCCCTGTAATAGGCAGTCGGCCTAATAGACAGTCGGCCTGGAAGACCAACCGACCCTTCAGAAAACATGCCGTCGGGCAGATGAAGGATCGCGCATAGGTCATACCGTCGGGCCTGGGGCTACCGGCAGCCCCCGGACCCTGTCGCTGGGGGCTTTGCCCCCAGACCCCCACCGGGGGCCTGCGCCCCCTGGACCCCCTACTATCGGGGGGGCTATCGCCCCCCCGAACCCCCCCTTTGTGCAGATGGGTATCTACTCTTGGCTCCTAAGCCGTCTCATAACCATCTGGTCTACTCTAAGACCCCTTCCAATGTCTAAACTGGGGATCCCTCCCAATATCTGATACCCATCATGGCTTCTCCTCATATGGGGGCCTTACAACATTGGGTACACAGAATATTGGTGGGTTACATGAGAGGTGGACATTTGAGCTAACTCTAACATGTAACACTCCCAAAAGAGAACATATATCCACTGGTAGATTGTCTATCAGAAATACTACCAACCCAATCAGCATCAGTATATCCATGCAACTGTATTTGAACCCTAGTCTCATAAAATAGTCCATACTGCAATGTGGACTTCACATACATGAGTATGCGTCTAGCTGCATCCAAATGCGATTTCCTTGGAGCTTGCATAAACTGACTTACCAATCCAACAGCATAGCTCAAATCTGGCCTAGTAATAGTCATATAAATCACACTTCCCACTATGTGTCTGTACATAGTAGGGTCTTCTAGAAGTTACCTGCATTTGCACTCAGCTTCACATTCTACTCCAAAGGAACTGAAATAGGCTTATAGCCTGTCATCCCATATTTGGACAGCATGTCTAATCCATACTGCCTCTGTAAGAGCCGTATCCCACTTGGTGATCTAATCACCTCAATGCCCAAGAAATAACGTAGCTCTCCCAAATCCTTCATCGCAAACTTTTGCTTCAATAGCATTTTCACATGAAGGATATCTTCATCACTATCACCTGTGATGATCAAATCATCAACATAAATGACAAGTAGCATAATACCTTTCTCTATTTTTCTCACATAAAGTGAGAAATCTACCTTGGAAATCTGAAAGCCAATAGTGACAAGATATTGTCCTATCTTGTCAGACCATGCTCTAGGTGCTTGCTTCAAGCCATACAAGGCTTTCTTCAACCTGCAAACAAACTCAGGATGAACAACATGAACATAAGCTAGTGGCTGCTCCATAAAGACCTCTTCTTGCAAATCACCATGCAAGAAGGCATTATTTACATCCATCATCAGATGTAAAGACCATCCCTTTGATACAGCCATAGCAATGAATGCTCTTACGGTTGTCATCCTTGCAACCGAACTGAATGTTTCTTCATAATCAATGCCATATGTCTGTGCATACCCTTAACAACTAATCTTGCCTTGTATCTATTCACAGAACCATCTGCATTGTGCTTGACCTTGTAAACCCACTTACAGCCAATTGCATTCTTTTCTTTATGCAAAGGCACCAATTCCCATGTAGCATTTGCTTTTAAGGCATCCATTTCTTCATCCATGGCTTTCTCCCATTTTTCTTTTCCCATGGCTTGCTCAAAAAGAAGTGGGTTCTGGTTCCTATATCACTTTGACCATATAGGCATAGTGAATGGCTATAAATCCATCATATTTCAGCCTATCCACATGGTATCTAGCTCTGGTAGACCTGCGCAAAATAGGCTCACTTCTAGGTGCTCTCAAAACATCCTTGGTCTTCCTTACTCCAGGTGTAGCAATAGAAGGAATACCCAACTCATCATCAATGCTCTGTTTTGAGCCACTGGATTCACCATCCACATAAGAGTGACTTGCATTCACATCAAACATGGGCTGATCTATCTTCTCTTTTCCTTTTCGTGATACCTATGTACCACTATCTGCATTGCTTTGAGGAGATTCTCTTGATCTCAATCTTCCTATCCATGGCAAAGTATGTGAACCACTGCTAGAGGACACTACAGGTCCACTAATTTTTTGTGATTGCTGCTGTGAATTCTGTGCAGCATTACCATTTTGTGCATCTACATCAATCATCACATTTACTGGTTTATACCAGCTGCTCATCTCATCAAAAACAACATCTTTGCTCACTGTAAACTTACGAGTAGAAGGGTTATAGCATCTATACCCTTTCTTCTGCAGAGAATAACCAATAAAGATGCACTTCTCAGCTTTTGGATCCAACTTGGACCTCAACTCATCTGGCACATGAACATAGGCAATGCAACCAAAAATTTTTAAATGAAAAATATCTGGTTTTCTACCACTATACATCTCCTCTGGTGTCATGCCATGTATTGCTACAGTGGGAGTCCTATTCATTATGTAAACTACTGTAGCAACTGCTTTAGCCCAATAATAATCTAGTAGGTCTTTTTCATTTAGCATGGCCCGAGATACCTCTCCAATATGCCTGTTTTCTCTTTCTGCAAGTCCATTTTGCTGTGGGGTATGACTGCATGAATATTGCAGCTTTATGCCATGCTCCTGTAGGAACCTTGCAAACTCATTTGAGAGGTATTCTCCCCCTCCATCTGACCTTAGGCATTTTATTTGCAGGCCTATTTTTTTTTCAACCATAGCTTTGAAATGCCCAAACACTTCACTTTTCTTTTTCATAAAATGCACCCAAACTTTTCTGATGTAGTCATCAATAAAAACGACAAAATAATGACAGCCTCCAATAGATGCAGCTTTAGTAGTCCATACATCAAAGTGGATTAATTCCAATGGCTTCTTACTCTCTTGAACATGTCTAGGAAATGGTTTCCTTACCTGTTTTCCAAATTGACAGGCTTCACATAACTTATGCATTTCTGCAACCATGAATTTAAGCAATCCTGCAACAATGTTTTGGGCCTGCATTGATTTAAGTCACTGTACATTAACATGACCAATGTGTTTATGCCAGATATCAATATCTACAACTACATCGGTCCCATGTGCAAACATTGCTGCACTCAATTTAGGCATGTCTGCATCCAATGTAAACATCCTGCCCTTCTTCTTTCCTTTTGCTATCAAGCGACCGTTATTTTTCATATCCTCAACAAAGCATCCATGAGGATTAAATCTGACCTGCAAGCCCTGCTCAACCATTTGACCAACAGAAACTAGGTTCTTAGTGATATTCGGGACATGAAATACATCAAACAGGTATTTCTTTTTCCCATCCTACATAGACAAAGGAATTTTACCAATGTGCACAATAGGATGTGTAGTATCATCACCAGTCTCCACAAATCTTGGTCTTTCTATTTTCCTTGCATCTTGCATCCATTCTGCATGACCTGTCATGTGGTTTGATGCACCTGAGTCAACATACCACACATCATTGCTTTCTTCTGCACTTGTCACAGAATTGGTCATGTGCTGCACCATAAATAAATGCTCATTTCTGTCATCACCCTGTCTACTAGAGGATGCATAATTGCCTTGCTGTAGTTTTCCATTCATAATGTCATTCTGCTTTTTGTAGCAGTCTTTAGCCATATGACCCATTTTACCACAATAGTAGCATTCAACATTGCTGTTTGCATTTTGGCCTCTCTGCCATCCACCGCGACCTCTTTGGCTCCCCCTACCTCTAGAGTTACCACGTCCTCCTCCATTGGACTGGTTTTCTTGAGTTTGCTGCATATTCTGATTTCTACCATGGCCTCCAGATTGGCCTCCTCTACCTCTGCCTCTACCTCTTCCAGTATTTGAGTAGAAGATAGTTTCTTTTGAAGTTCCTTTTGAAGAAGATGCACCACCATTTCTCTGCTCTTCAGAAATGAAAAGAGTAAACAATTCCTCAAAATCAAGAAATTTTTCATGGATGGCAATGGATGTCCGAAATTGTGCATGATCCTTTCCTAGAACATTCAAGGTCATAGAAACTAGATCATCATCTTCCACTGGTGACCCAATGGAAGCAAGTGCATCTGCAATTTGCTTCACCTTCATGTGGTAGTGATTGATGCTCATATTTTCTCTCTGCACATTGTGCAACTCTTGCTTAAGCAGCATTTTCCTGGCTTGCATATTTGTGCTGTACATTTTTGCCAAAGTATCCCATGCCTCCTTTGGCATACTTGCATCCTGAATATGCACAATCATAGAATCCGAAATACTAATAGAAATCCAGTACATAACTTTTCTGGCTCTCTCATGCCATTCTTTAAATGCCTGCATTTCCTGTTGATTGGGAACATTAGGAAGAACTGGTTCTTCTTCATTTCCTATAATGAACTCCCAATAGCCTTTTCCCATAAGGAAATTCGTCATTCTAAACTTCCATGCCTAGAAGTTATTCTTGTCAAGCTTTTCAGTGACAATCTATGAAAGAGAATCAAACGCCATTACAGAACACTGGAAAATATGCTGTCACTGCAAAAAACACAGCTTTTGCCTCACACGGGCAGATCTGCAAAACTGGCGAAAGTGATATTTGACCACATAGTCATTCCTAGTGATGATTTTGCATCAACAGGCAACAAGGATGATTTTGCAGCTCCCAATATCTCTGCTCACATACATATGATGCAATTTCTACGATAACTTTTCAGTGATCTGCAGAGCAGTGGTCGCATAACAAAAACAGGGCCTTTTTCTCAGTGCTTGCGGAGAACTTCCGCCTCTAAAATGGGCCCTGAAATGGCCTTGAATCTGAGAACTTCCTGCAGCATATATTGCCCTCTCGCCACACCACGAAGGGCGTCTCAATCTGAGACAATGCACTCTTGCACTTTCTGGCTGTGCTACTTGTAGAGATTTGCTCCTAAACTCGAAAAAGGAAAGCAACACTGGTCCTCTTACTAGGACACCACGAACTTGGTTTGCTTTGTTGAGGTCCTTACCATGAACTAGGCTCTAATACCATGTGAAGATAGTGGGAGAGAGGGAAGGAGTCTCACTTGTAGCTTTCTCACATACACAATGGGGGAATACACACAAAGGTGGAGGCTAAAAATAGTTTTCCTCTTCTTAGTTGTGAAAGCCAAAAGAAATCTTGTACAAAGAAATGGAAGAACCCTATATGTGGGTCTCAAACCAAACTCAGCTAACTAAGGTGGCATACTAACTGAGCCACTAACTAGAGTATATAAGGATAGCTATCATCTAGCTATTATTTGTGGGCGGTGTACCAACCGCATCTGCAGCTAACAAGTCGGTGACATAAATGCACAACGGTCACCCTGGCATATCATGAGTGGAGCTCGATATCTCAACACCTAGTCCTCCTTGGTAGAGTCTAGCAAGGCCGCTCACTAACTCAACGCTACCCCTTCAAGAAAATCAGGCAAAATCTCCACCCGATCCTTCATGGATTATCCATAAGTCCGGCATCCTCGAACAAAATCCACCACTTGTTGAAAACCCTCCACAATGTGATCCTCAACAAAATCTTCAAAAATAAGTGACCAACCAATACCATGAAAACATTGTGTATACATGCATTCAAGAATCACCCTTGTCACAATTGGAAGTGCACATAATAGCTTAAAGAGATTGTACTCTTCATCATTTGCATAGAAAAAGAAGTTGAAAGCATTGAGAATCACCACTCTAATGTTATAGTCAAAAACTACCTAAAGACTCAACTCTTCTTCACACCAAGCTGCCAATGCATGAAACAATCCCCAATCTATCATTGTGCCTATTGCTAGTGTTGTGGATTCACCATCATATTCAAGAATGCAAACATAAAGAATATGATTATGATGACCGTGTGAATAGCTTGAGCATCACCTTCACAATCTTCTAGGTCTCTTAAACAGGCAGCAATCTCTTCTAACGGAGTTCTTCTAGGCATCTTCTTTATCACATCAGGAAACACATGGCTATACTAGGCATAACATGCAATCAAGTACACTCGAGACCATTTAGTAATGTGGTATGAATCCAATACCAAACGTACCCAGCATCTCCACCACAAGATGTGACATGAAGTTAGGGGTAATAAACTTCATGCACCTCTTCACTTCCTACTGCTTTCAAACTGAGTGATAGAGATATTTATCACTAGGAAAGGGACATTAAAAGGAAGCTTTTATACCAAGATACCACACCATACTTTTCTCCCTTAGATGAGAATGAAGATGATAACATCCCAAGTGATGTACTCAAGCATAGGGAGAAGGCGAAGGCCATAATCTCAGCAAGCCGGTCTGTGCCACAGAGAAGAGCGATACGTTGTTGAAAAAAGATATTGCGGCTTAACATGAGATGAAATGATATATATTGAGAAAGTTTGAAGGGGCTGATTGGGTGGATGGGTAGTTCTAAGGAAACATTGCACCTCCTTCATAGATACTTTTACAATTAGCTCAAAACACTTTGCAAAGTGTCATTAGACACAAAGACCTATGACTTTCAATAGGGACATGATATCAAAGATTCAAACACATATAGAGATGTTCCTAGAGATGGGCTTCAAGTTGATATACATTTCATAAGAAACACAAAAGCAGCCAGAAAGTTATGGGTGTTTTACTAGATGGGGGTAAAAATAGTCATGAAAATAGACTGTCAGACACAGAGACTCATTACTTTTTTTTCTCTAATATCTAATTCAAAATCTAATCACATAGAGACATGGGCCTTGAAGAAATATTAGCACTCCTATAACTTTCATCAAAATCGGACTACCAACGGAAAGTTATGAGTAAAACACTAATAGGGGATCAAAATGTCATAAAAACTGCCCTCCACCCATGCTAATTTTGCCCTGAGCAGGATGCTCCCTCAAGACTCCACCTTCATCAATGATCCACCACTCATAGATTTTGCCTAGAAGAGGGTAATTAACTCCATTATCTTTATTTATAATATTAACATTATTTAAGTACTTTTAAATACCTGGGGGGTGCTCCAATAGCCCAGATATATTGCTCCTCAGTAATCAACCCCTCATCATAGAAGTGCCTCCATGTATGTCATTTGTGATGTCCATAATAGTAGGCTATCTTGATAGGAGTAGGGTATCTACCCATGATATCAAGCTGCAAGATGACACAATTTGCGGAGGGGTTAGTACAAAGAAATAACCTCCTAATAAACCACATAAACACAATATAATTTGATATTGATACTTGCAAATTGGGCCTCCCATAATGCAATACCCCTTGCTCCAAAATGCACGTTTCCATATTGCTCCATTTGGAACCTTTGTGCCTCCATGTGCTACAGACTGGGGTCTGCCTTTGCTGCCTTCATCGCTTTCTTCCACTTGCGCTTATGAGTTGTGTGGGCTGGCCCATTGGTGGTTGACCTCCCTCTCTCCTTGCAATCTCGGCTAGTTCTTGCCTCTTAAGCAAAGATCTTTTATTGGCAAGTATAATGGTAATCTTTGACTTTGCCCATTTTTCTATGAACTCAACATTGGGGGGATTGGGATACCTAGAACGTACAACATTGATGGTATCATCAGGCAAACTTTTTTTTTGCTCTTTGAATGGAATAAAGCAATCTCTATAGTTATTAGCAACTACAGAGTGCATGAAGGCCATGATGTCCTTCCCCCGTGCATCCATCAAGATGTCTCCTATCATAGTGATGTCATAGAAGATCGTACCATTACCCTCTAGCACATCTGCATTATTTAAATCCTCCCCGCCCCCACCATTACCCCCAAAGCATTGTGCCATGCATCCCCCAAAGCAATTCCTCTTTAATCTGCCATAGCTGACCTTCCTTTCTTCCTTACTTCTCCCCCTATTCTACCTTCTCGGCACCAATGCATCTGACTACTTCAATTGCACCCTTAAAAAACTATTCGATGTCTTCAACTTGTGGCTCATGCTCATAGGGGTGACTCTTCTAGCTGCTGACAATGTTGCTCCTGATATCTTCTACTATGCCTACTGCCCTATTGTGAGTGACAAGATAATACGCTAGGCACTCACCTCTAGAGAAGGGACTCTCGATTGCACAGTATTACATTGGTGGCTCTGCGAGGAAAAAGGGCCTCCTGAGGGCAAGGGAGAAGGGACTCTAGACTGCTGCCATAAGGGAGAAGGGTCTCCTAATGATTACAGGGGACAAGGGACTCCATACCATAGGGGAGAAGGGACTCCTGATGATTGGGGAGAAGGCTGGAGGTGACTATGCTGTCTGCTGGGCTTTCTCGACTCCATAGGAGTAATCTCAACTGGTGTGAGTATGGGGTGGTTTGGAATCTGTATTGTCAACTCCTGGGGGGTGTTTTGAGTACTCATCATGTATGTGTATAACTCCTAAGGAGTGGGAGTGTGCCCCAAAATGTCATATAACTAGTGTAATATGGCATCTCGAAGATCAGGCGAGGCTCTTGAAGAGCTTTCTGGCCACATGATAAACTGGAGAAAAGAAGAGAAGAAGATTTTCACCATGCATGCCCTCTTTCCATATGCATATATTAAAAGAGTTATGCAACCCCATGATTTCCATCATGCATGCCCTCTTTCTTTATCTTGCCCTCATGCTGCAATCCAATTTTCCTCATGCAATCACTTATTTCCATCATTCATGCAATCCCTTATTTCCTCATGAATGCTTAAGGAATTGAAAATTCGACATAAACATGCATGCAAGAGAAAGGAGAAAGGAAAGAGAAGGGAGGATGAGAGAATGGAAGGAGGAGGGAGAACAGAAGGAGAAGGGGGAATGGATTAAGGAGAAGGAAGATAGGGAGTGGAAAGGGAAGGGGAAGGGTAAGGGGAAGGAGATGGAGATGGAGAAGCAAAGGTCAAGATTGGTCTGTTGGAGCACGCCTATAGACGTAGCAAATAGCATGTCTATAGGTGCGGCTACACAATTTTTTCAAATAGTTGACGTGCTATTAGATGCTCTCTGATAAAGATTTTTTCAACAAAAAGCTGACAATCACAGACGCCCGATCCCAAAAAGAACAAAAGTACCAAAAACATCCTTTCCTACATGTGACAAAGGACGAATCTTCAAAGTGTACCAAAAGCATCATAGATTGAGAGAGAAGACCAACTGACTAGAGACTTACCTTGGATAGAGGTATGAAAGCTTCTTGTATTTCTTCACAACTTTCTCTCCTTCTTCTCTTGTGGCTTCCTTCTTCACAATCTTCTCTTGTATGCTTGGGGATGAGTGTGTATGCTTGGAGAGAGTGTGGGTGCCTGGAGCTGTGTGTGTATTGTGACATGAATTTGGGGGTAATAAACTTAATGCACCTCTTCACTTCCTACTACTTTTGAACTGAGTGACAAAGATATTTATCATTGACAAAGGGACATTAAAAAGAAGCTTTTATGCCAAGATACCACACCATACTTTCCTCCCTTAGATGAGAATGAAGATGGTAACATTCGAAGTGATGTTGTACTCAAGCATAGGGACAAGGAAAGGATTAGTGGAGGCCATAATCTCAACAAGCCGGTCTATGCCAAAGAGAAGAGCGATACATTGTTAAAAAAAGATCTCGTGGCTCAACATGACATGAACTGATATATATCAAGGAGTTTGAAGGGGCTGATTGGGTCGGATGGGCAAGTTCTGAGGAAACATCGCACCTCCTTCCTAGATACCTTTACAATTAGCTCAAAACACTATACAACCCATTATTAGATGCAAAGGCCTATAACTTTTAGTAGAGACATGATGTCAAAGATTCAAACATATATAGAGATGCAACTTGAGATGGCTTCGTGCTGAGATATGTTTTGTAAGAAACAAAGAAGCGGCCAGAAAGTTATGGGCGGTTTACTCGATGGGGGTAAAACTATCATAAAAATAGACTCTCAGACACAGAGACTCATAACTTTTTACAATGGTATCTGATTCAAGGTCTAATCACACAAAGACATTTTATAGAGATTTTATCACCCTCCTTCACCCATTTACAATTGCTGCCTCTAGATTCCTTTCCCCATCAATCACATAAGCCCATATGTCACTATCCATGTCTTTCTTGGCTACTCTTGCCATGTGTCCCATCAAAACATGCTCAAGACTCTTAAAATATTGAGAAAGTCAAGAGTCTCCCCAAATGGAGCCCATTGGTACCCTCTCTTTTCCATATGTCCACATCCTCCTTATTCCACATAGGGATTCTAGAAGGATTCCTCTTGACTCCACTCTCCTCTACATGCCTTTCACACGCTTGGCATGTGGCCTCTCTTATACTATTGGAACACATGGACATGAGCCCACCTCTTTATATGACTCATTCTTCCTTTTTCTAAAAACCCCATAATATCCCATACACAAATATCTCTCACCCCATACCAAGGTATTTATCATTCATACACATGGTATTTACAATGATCCATTCCACTCATCCTCTCAATCCAATATAGTATCTTAGAAAATAGAAATAAGTGAGAACCACTAGGCTATCACTTGATACTCAAACTCTTATCAAACATAGAGAAAAACAATACCAATGCCAAATAAAAAATATCAATTTTTGGCGTCACATCTTTCCCCCCCCAGCAGATCCTCTCCAGTGAGAGAGAGGGTCTATTGGTCCTCAAGGTGGTCGAGCATAGAAGAATTTAAGGCGATACTCATTGGTGCATCTGAGTATCACCATGCCGTCAACATCCTGAAGCTGATAGGTTCCATTGGTGAACTTCTTCTTGACTTGATATGGTCCCTTCCATCGACCAATAATCTCAATAATCTTTTTGTCTAGCCACTGTTATGGATAAAATTGTCTAAGGAAAAAGGCATTAATATGTATGTGTGTTTATATATGTGGCAATAGTATAATAAAATATGGTATGCATAGGGCCCAAGGTTGAGGTGGTAGGGCATGACCATGTGCCACCCTTCCATGTAAGAGGACCCATAAGGTGTGTTGTACATAATCCATGATAGTAATATTATAAAATGTAAGGTGGCATGGCTCCTCCATGTGCCACCCCTCCACCTAGGTTGCATTTAGTGAGATATGGCCCAAAGTCCATGGGAGAAGCAATATAAAATAGGTGGAGATGGATATTATATTGAGTTATTCCCTCCATATGAGACAGGCCCATGTGGGGGAGGTATAGAAGGTCCAAGAGAGCAAGTTAAATAATGGGGAAAGTAG
The DNA here is from genome assembly GCF_047967505.1 of Dipteris shenzhenensis. Lineage (NCBI taxonomy): Eukaryota > Viridiplantae > Streptophyta > Polypodiopsida > Gleicheniales > Dipteridaceae > Dipteris > Dipteris shenzhenensis. Next base: position 49,861,523 of record NC_141600.1, on the reverse strand, counting down.
GATGAGGTGGCAAGATTCCTTATGCCAACCCTCCACTTGTCCTCCTAGAGGTTTGAACATATTATAAAATTGGAAAGAGACCAAGGGAGTATCATAGACTTGAGATATGGGGCTTGATTTATGTGGAAAATTGATGCAAAGGGTTGTCGCACACAATTGAGAGTGCATAACCGCCTAGCCCACATGGGAGACTTTTCCACACACACCATGCATGTGGGAGGATACATTAATGGGGAGAGACCCCCTCTTTTGGCTATAAAAGGAGGGGGCTATTCCTTGATGAGACACGCTCATTCTTGTAAAGCCACCTAGCTAGTATTTTGATATTTCCCTCTCATCCCTTCTTTCAAATAAAGTATGGTTCTCTTCCCTTGATGTCTCCATCTCTACATTCCTCCTCCTATCATGTACATGCTTCTCTTCCCCCTCTCCTTTTCCCCTTGTGTCATAGTCTCCCTCTTCCTTCCCTCCACTTCTAATTCCTTTTTCCCTCCTATGACAACCGTTCGCCCTCATAATCTCCTTTTCTCTATGGCCCTTGAGCGTCGCCATGCTTAGCCTCTAGCCTCTGGTCTCGATTTCTTTTCCGGCTAATACCACTTATCGAGATGGCTATGAAATCTCATAACCAAATCTCTTTCTACAATATCTTTCTTCTTGCGTAATTTGGTGTCGAAATGGGCCTTGCGCCTTTTTTGAGAAGCTTCCAAGTTTTTCGAGGCCTATAATCTGCATTCATCTAAGGCTTCTAGCTATACCAAGCATTGAGCATAGGCATCCTCTTGTCCTTCTATTCTTGCAATAGTAGTGCGAAGACTATGTATCTCCAATTCAATGGGCAAAATGGCTTCTATTCCATACACTAGTTGGAATGGTGTGAACCCAATAGCTAGCTTGTGTGTGGTTATGTAAGCCCATAAAACTTCTACCAAGTGCCTATCCCAATGCCTTTTCTTGGTGTCTACAACTTTTCCCATTGAATTGCACAACAATCCATTTGTTTTCTCAGCCAATACATTACATTGGGGATAGTATGGCATGGACATGCTATGATTTATCTTTAGCTTATGCACCACATCTTCAATTAGTGCATTTCTAAAAGAGGTTCCTCCATCAGTGAGAATTTCTAAAGGACAACCAAAGCATGAACAAATTTCATCAAAAAGAAATTTTGCAATTGTGCTTGCCTTGCTATTGACTGTGGCCTTGGCCTCTGCACACCAAGTTGCATAATTTGTGGCCACCAATAAATAATGCTTGCCCTGATATGAGCGAGGGAGTGGTCCCACAAAGTCCAATCCTCACCTCTCAAATGGTCCATATGCTGGAATAGGCTTCAAGGGCCCAGGAATCAATTGTCGCCTTCCAAACTTTTGGTATACTTTACAACTTCGACACCATTCATACACATCCTTATGGAGGCATGGCCAAAATTAACCTGCATTAAGAATTCTCCTAGCTATGCTCACTGAAGCAAAATGACCAGAGCATTCATGACACATTTCTAGGATTCTCCTAGTCTCCACGGGATGGACCACCTCATGGGGCACCTTATCTTTTCCCAATTTATAAAGAATGTCATCAACAATAGTATAGGCATAAGCCTTCATTACAAATCTCTACTTTTTTTGTGGAGTTAACCCTCAAGGAAACATGCCTTCTTCCACATATTGTTGAACATCTTGTAGTTCTGGCCATCCAATGTCTACCAAAGAAACCACCCCCTGGTCTTGTACTACAATGGCTTGAGTAGTGTAACACCAAAAATTGATATTTCTTATTTGGCATTGGTATTGTTTTCTTCTATGTTTAATAAGAGTTTGAGCATTAAGTGATAGCCTAGCGGCTCTCACTTATTTCTATTTTCTAAGATATTATATGGGATTGAGAGAATGAGTAGAATGGATAATTGTAAATACCATGTGTATGAATGATAAATACCTTGGTATGGGGTGAGAGTTATTTATGTATAGGATATTATGGGGTTTTTAGAAAATAGGAAGAGTGAGTCATATAAAGAGGTGGGCTCATGTCTATGTGTTCCAATAATATAAGAGAGATCACATGCCAAGCATGTGGAAGGCATGTGGAGGAGTGTGGAGTCAAGAGGAATCCTTCTAGAATTCCTATGTGGAATAAGGAGGATGTGGACATATGGAAAAGAGAGGGTTCCAATGGGCTCCATGTGGGGAGACTCTCGACTTTCTCATTATTTTAAGAGTCTTGAGAATCTTTTTATGGGACACATGGCAAGAGTAGCCAAAAAGGACATGGATCATGACATATGGGCTTATGTGATTGATGGGGAAAAGAATCTACAGGTAGCAATTGTACATGGGTTGAGGAGGGTGACAAAATCTCTATAAAAGGAGCCCTCCTCTCCCTTGTTCATCATCTCTTCTACCATTAGGCCTCATGTTGTTGTAGCTCTAGTATCCTCAAGCCTCTTCCATGAGCCTTCTCTCCCTCTTGTAGATGTTCTCTTATGTAGACTCTTGAGTCCATCTCTCTCTAGTTCGTTCTCTCTCTATGAGTAGCCTTGGAGCTTCGGCTCCCTCATGTATATATGAAACCTCTTCTTCTTCCTTGTGTTTGTAGTATTTTGAGTTGCATTGGAGTGGAGTCTCACTCTATTGACAATGAAGATCACTTCACATTCCCTCTCTTGAGTCTTTCTTTCCTTTTCTTTCTTTCAAAGCCTTAAAAGTTCTTTCTATTTGGCTGCTCATTGCACACACATGGTCCATCCATTTCTCAAGCCACTAAATGAGTTACTTACTCTCTTTTAGGCAACATCTATGAGTGGTGGATCGTTGATGAAGGTGGAGACTTGAGGGAGCATCCTGCTCAAGCGAAATTAGCATGGGTGGAAGGTAGTTTTTATGACAGTTTGACCCCCTATTAGTGTTTTGCTCATAGCTTTTAGCTCGTTAGTCCGATTTTGATGAAACTTATATCAGCGCAAAGCTCTTTTCCAAACACATGTCTATGTGTGATTAGATCTTGAATCAAATACATCTATAAAAAGTTATGAGTCTATATGTATGACAGTCTATTTTCATGATAGTTTTTACCCCCGTTTTAGTAAACTGCCCATAACTTTTTGGACGCTTCTTGGTTTCTTACGAAACGTATATCACCGTGAAGCCAATCTCAGGTGCATCTCCTTATATGTTTGAATCTTTGATATCATGTCTCTACTGAAAGCTATAGGCCTCTGTGTCTAATGATAGTTTGAAGAGTGTTTTGAGATAATTGTAAAGATATCTATGAAGGAGATGCAATGTTTCCTCAGAACTTGCCCATCCGACCCAATCAGCCCCTTCAAACTCCTCGATATATATCAATTCATGTCATGTTGAACTGCAAAATTTTCTTTCAACAACATATCGCTCTTCTCTTTGGTCCAGACCTGCTCGTCGCTGAGAAGATTATGGCCTCTACTGATCCTTTCCTTCTCCCTATGCTTGAGTACAAAATCACTTGGGATGTGTAAGAAAACAATACAATGTCTATGCTCAGTAGATAGTAGGATCTCGTATGTAAGAGAGAAAATCTGATAGTATGGAGAATCCAAAAATTGAATACTATAAAATTGATACAATAGATGGCGCTGCCTCCCAACCGTTCACTCCTGTGTGAGAAGCTTCGATGGCATGCTAGAAATAGTAGAGGACGGAGGTGGATGCTAAGGAATCAGGGTTGCTATAGCCAGTGATGAATATGGGCTTCACGGGCTTGCTCTTATATAGCCACCAGTCATACTCCAATTGCATAGCCTCCATCCACCTATCATCACCATGTGTCTCTTCAAGACACTTGGGTTCTTCAGCACAGATCACCTTTGTCATCAAAGCGTAGTTGACCAAGTGTTCCTGTGCCCTTCTTTGCTCCTCTAATCTCTTGGACCGGCGGTGTTCGAATGGTTCCTCCTCAATGGCTGGAGGTTCTCTGTCATCCAAAAGCTGCTTTACCCACTTCGGGAATGGCTATTGCCGTTGTGGTTCTGCAGGCTCTTCTTCCTCTTCTTTATCTTGAATCCTCCCAAGCACCATTGGGGGAGTTTTGTCTATATTGGTGATTGTACTGGATGGGTATCTTGGTCCTGGTTGTTTGGGAAGGAAGCTTCCTCCTCCAATTGATGCGATTGTTCTGAGAAGACCACATCGTGACTTACTATTACCTTCTTGGTAATAGGATTATAGAGATGGTAACCCTTTGCCCCTTCACTGTAGCCCAAGAAAATACACTTCCGGATCTTCGGTTCCCATTTGGTCCTCTTAGCATCATGGACATGCACAAAACAGTCACATCCAAAAACTTTGAAATGTGCACTGAAGGTTTCTTACCAGAAAAGGCCTGCAGTGGAGACATCCCATTCACAGCCTTCGTGTAGCTACGATTCAGAATGTAAACTACCGTGTTACATGCTTCAGCCCAGAAAGTCTAGCAAATCTTTCCCTTTCATCATACTCCTACCCACATTTTGTAGATGACGTGCATCTTGCGCTTTGCTACTCCATTTTGCTGTGATGTATGTGGCAGGGGTTTTTTGCCTCTTGATCCTGTGACTTTTGTAGTAACTTTCGAATTCACTTGATGTGAACTCTCCACCTCTGTTTGATCTCAACTTCTTCAGCTTTCTCCCCGTTTCTTTCTTGACCATTACATGCCATTCTTTGAACTTACTAAAAGCCTCATCTTTAGTCTTCAGGAAGTATATCCATATCCTTCTACTATAGTTGTCGATCAACGTCATGAAGTAGTAGGAACCACCCAAAGCTTTTGTCTCCATCTTTCCACAGAGGTCTGTGTGAATGAAGAGCTCTAGAGGAGCCTTTGCCCTACTGGACTCTTTAGGAAAGAACTACCAATGTTGCTTGCCCATCATGCAAGATTCACATACATCGGGCAGATCTGTAATTTCTAGTAGGTCTACAATCATTCCACTTTTATGCATCTCCTTTAAAGAACTAAGGTTTAGATGACCAAACCTCTCATGCAACGGGTTAGTGTTGCTCACATCGGCTCGAGCACTGAAAGCTGAGAGTTTGTAGATGTTATGCTGTGTACCTTTACCAATGACCTTCCCTTGAAGATCCAAAATTTGTGCACCATTCTTATCGAAGTGAACTTTGAGGTCCCGATTTGTGATCATAGAAATGAACAACAAGTGCCTCTTGATATCTGTGGTACATAAAGAACATCGGACAACTGTTTTATAACTCCATCTGACTTGAGAGCAATCGTACCTTTTCCTTTTATTGGACATTTTGCATCATTGCTGACTGCTACCAGAATGTCATTCCCTACCGGATGTAGAGAGGTATACCAATCCTTACCACTGGTCATGTGGTGTGATGCACCACCGTCAATAATCCAAGGTTCATCTGTAGCTACATGAACTGCCTCCATGCAAATCTCCTCAATTGCTATGAACAGCTCTACTGGTACTGCCTGTGCACTGTTGCTAGACTGTTTCTTTACTCCGTTCTTCTCATCTGTAATCTTCTTTTGGCACTCATTCTACTTGTGCCCTACCTTGTTGCAATAGAAGCACTTGATCTTCTTCTTTCTCTTTTTATCATCAGAAGAAAATGGGTTACCAGAGTCCTTACCCTTACCTTTCTTTGATCCAGCTAAGAAAGCCAAATCTTCTCCTATCCTTGTCTTTTGACGCATCTCCTCCTCCAAAAGCATAGCACTGAAATCCTCAAAGTTGAGGGGCGATGCATATTCAGCATTGTAACAAGACTGGTCATACTTTGGTGGGAGAATTTGTATGCACCTTCCTACTAGATTCTTGCTGGTGATGGTGATGCCAATCGCAATCATCTGATCAAGTAGATTCTTCACCCTAGTGATGAACTTCTCTGCCATTTCAGACTTAGACAATTTCTCGTTCGTGAGTTGAGTCTCCAGATTCTAAATCCGTGTCTGATTCGTGGTCTCGTACTGATTTTTCAAGATTGTCCATGCCTCCTCTGCTATGGTGACATGTTGAATTAATGCCATGATAGAATCACTTACACTGCACACAATAGAACATAGTGCATCTGTATTTCTTCTTATCCATGCGAGAATCTAATCCACTGTTAGTACTATCTATTGTCCTGCATTAGCTGGATTTGGTCTCGCAACCGGCTTCATGTCCACCCCAGTAGCAGTATCCCAAAGCTCGTATGTGCTTAGGATGGTCTTCATCTTGAACTTCCAGAGTGGATAGTTAGTGCCGTCCAACTTTCCGCTTTCGCCAAACGGTGGGATTCACAGTCTTGTGGGCTAGGCCATCTCTCACAATCTACTTGCAAAACAGAAACACACTACCAAATCTTCTTGCTAGAGCCCAAGCTCTGATACCATGTAAGAAAACAATACAACGTCTGTGCTCAACATATTATAGGATCTCGTATGCAAGAGAGAAAAGATGATAGTATGGAGAATCCAAAATTTGATTACTATAAAATTGATACAATAGATGGCACTGCCTCCCAACCGTGTGCTCCTGTGTGAGAAGCTTCGATGGCATGCTGGAAATAGTAGAGGACGGAGGCTCGATGCTAAGGAATTAGGGTTGCTATAGCCAGTGATGAATATGGGCTTCATAGGCTTGTTCTTACATAGCCACTAGTCCTAGTCGATTAAACCCAATTGGGAGGCCGACCCAGTCAGCCCAACATGGCGGACTAGAGGTCGGTCTCGAAATAGGCCACCGACCACACATTAGAACCGTGGCACAGAATAGAGCAACTAATCTATGGTCTCTGTTCGGTGGCCTAGAGCCATTCGGGATCATCTGAGACTCCAAACAGGCCCCACAACCTAAGAGTGGGCTGCCTCGAGAAATGCTCCATCTACCCTCAATGCAGTCTGTCATGGGATGCCTTCCCACACTTGCATGTAGCCTAGTTGGCAATGTGCCAACTCTATCTGAAGCCATCTAGCAATCAAGCCACACATGGCTCCCATCTGGTGTCCAAACTAGGACCTACCGGATAACCTAGCTACTCAAATGCCTTCTTCTCATATGGGGGGCTTACAAGTAGAGTTAGCTGGTTCCCGCATAGTTACATGAGAGTGGAGCATTGATATCTAATAGGATATTATGATCTTCATTCTCATATAAGGGAGGAAAGTATGGTGTGGTATCTTGGCATAAAAGCTTCTTTTTAATGTCCCTTTCTCAATGATAAATATCTTTGTCACTCAGTTCGAAAGCACTAGGAAGTGAAGAGGTGCGTGAAGTTTATTACCCCCAACTTCATGTCACATCTTTTGGTGGAGACACTGGGTACGTTTGGTATTCAATTCATCCCACCTTAGTAAACAGTCTCGGGTGTACTTGGTTACATGTTATGCCTAGTATAGGCATGTGTTTTTTGATGTGATTAAGAAGATGCCTGGAAGAACTCCGATAGAAGAGATTGCAGCCCATTTAAGAGAACTAGAAGATTGTGAAGGTGATGCTCAAGCTATTCACATGGTCATCATGATCATATCCTTTATGTTTGCACTGTTGAATATGTTGGTGAATCTAACAAAACATGTGTGGCTCAGGATCTATGGAGCACTCTAAGGTGGATGGAACCTATGTGGAGACATGATGAAGAGAGTGCTCATGACATGTACCTCAAGTCAATTAGGTTCCAAGATAGATTAGCTTGGACTCATAAAGAGAATCTTGAGATAGTGCAAAGTGCTTGATTGATATTACTTCAAATGAACCTCTCTTTTATAGATGAGGGTACTTACATCCATTTGCTTGCTCACATGTGGGATATCTCCTCCATGCCATGTGGCAGCTTGCCCTTTACTCATACCTTTGCTCTACAAGTGCTCATGGCACCACAACTCTCAACACCTCCCCTTGGTGCCATGATCCTTTGGCTACTGCAAGGTGGTCAGATGTGAGTTACAAGATCAAATCCTCCCCTGGGTGCCTACATGGCTACTCTCAGGTGGTCAGGCTTGATTTACAAAATATAGGCAAGGTTAGCAAGGTTTTTGTTTCTCAATACATGTTGTTCCTGTCATTTTGCTCATGGCTTGATGACGATGGCGTTTGCTTCTTTGCTTGGTGTAGCTTCATGCATGATGCTTTGTTCTTCCATGTGTCTTAATGCTTTATGTGTGGATGCCATGCTTCATGCTATGGTCATCTCATGCACTTGTGTTTTTTGGCATGCTTATGACAACAATGTGTGCATTCATGCTTTGCTTTATCATTTGTTGCAAAGGTCCTACCAAATGATTTCTTTCAATATTGGCAGTGTCTAATCGCACAATCGCACACAATGATTCTGACTTGACAAGCACGTAGAGCTCAAAAAGATGATCACTTTTCCTTTTTAGAGCTTGTGCAAATTCCTCTTGGATTGCAAGTTACGCCTTGTCGAAGGTTGTGTGAAGAAGAGGGGGCCTTGATGATGTGGCACACGGATTCATATGTTGAATTCCAAACCATGCTTGGCAGGGGCTATGTGCTTAGGTGGCACTTGGCAGCCTAACTTTAAGCCTTTAATCGCGGTTTAACTGAGGTTTAACTGAACCACAGTTAGTTTGACCAACTCTCTACCACGTGGCAAAGAATTAACCACTCCCAACCCAAGGTTAATTAACCTTACCCGGGTAATATTCTATCTTGCCAGGTGTTTCTGGCAACAGTTGCCACATGTCCTAAGGTCTCACCTTAGGGAGAAAACATAGAAGAAGCTTTGAAGCTTCTCTATGCCGGCGACACGAACGGCGATGGAGGAGAGCGGAGCCGTCACCTCATTTGAAGAAGTGGATCGTGGCTTTTGTGAGGCGTATGGAGGAGCTTGTAGAAGATGCTGTTGCTGTGGCTGTATGCTGCAATTGCAGAGTTTGGCTGTAGGGGTGAAGAGCTCCTTGAAGGAGCTGGTTATCAGGGCGCTTCTAGAGAAGGCACAGTAAGGCGCTTGAGGCTACTGCAATTCGTGGTGGCTATAGACATTGCCTGCCGATCCATGCTGCCATATGCCTTGCCACCTGTGCCTGCCACTATCGCCTATGCACCACCACCACGCACTGTGCCCTGTGCCTCACCATTCGTGCCATGCACCACCGTCGATCTTGCTACTACTATTGCTTGTGCTACTGCCACCTATGCTTGCCATCGGGCACCACCTCGTGCTTGTGCCCCTTGCACCTGTCGCCGCACCTATGCACTGTCGTCAATCCTGCTACCTTTGCCGCCTACATCAACTGCGCCTGCAATTGCATGCCGTCGCCATTGATCTCATTGCTACCTCTGCCTAAGCTACCACCTCTGTGCTTTGTGCATTGTGTTTGCCTGCCTCTCTATCCACTTCTCCCTCGTGCTTCATGCTCGTCGCCACCTCACCGCCTCCTCCTCCCTGCTTTGCATCCTACACCCTCTATGGCAACAAAGCTTCCAGGGGTCGTATCTTTTTGCTGAGGTGGAATCTCTTGGTGCTGCAAAAAGGAGAAGTGTTCAGTTCTCCAAGCTCTTCACTATTGGTTAGTCATATTTAGAAAGTATTCCTCCTAGGCAAAGAAGATGCGTGAAAAGTGAGTCTCTTCTAGCGAATTCTCTCAAGCGGCCGACAAAATGCTAGAATCTAGTTCATTAAACTCTGTCCCTTTGAAGGTCAAGAAAAGAAAAAGGTCAAGGTGTAGGAAAAGCCAAGGAGCTATTACTATGATTATGCCAAGGAGCCAGGGTTCTCAAAATTCTTATGTAATAACATGCATTTATATGGTTAAGATGTTCTATCCTCAAAACCCATTTGTTCCTAATCAACCTTTTGTTCCTCATCATGAACATGTGGTAATTCTGTTTGGACACAAAGTGAATTTTCAACAGAAAATTGTGAGCTTGTTTAGGCAAGAATGCCTTGTTGAGGTTTTGTCTTCCCCTCATCCACTCATCCTCCCAATCCTAGATTATTGGGAAACTTGGGATGTACGTATCTTGGTGCTCATATGATGTCGGCTTGGGGCTCACACTTTGATGGTGCTTATAGACCTTCGACAAAAGCGACGGGGGTAGGAGTGACCTTGACTTCACCCGACGAAGAAAAGTTTTTGTATGGTAATCCTATGGTAGCAGACACTTGCAATTAGGCTGAATAGTTTGCACTCATTTTTGGCTTACAAAAAGCCAAAGAACATCAAATCACTCAGCTAGAGGTACGAGGCAACTCACAACTGGTAAGAAGTGAAGCCTTGATAGGCCACCATCAACAAGCTACTCAACTTTGTCAAAACTTTGAAGAGATTCAAGTGAAGCATATTCCAAGAACTCAGAATAGCATCACCGACTCACTAGCATGAGTGTCTTGTGAATCAAAGGGAGATACGTCTTCAAAGGAACGAAAATGCCAAACCTCACCCTACTAGAAGAAATCTCATGGAGACTACAAGAGCTTGAGGATTCAGAAGGTGATGTGCAAGCCCTGCATCTTCTTACCATGGTAATGGCTTTTTTCTTTGCTTTGATGAACAACTTGATGCGATGCCATACCCCCAATCTTCCACAATGATGTCAGCTATAAAAGTTGTTTATTACAAACTCTTCTTTGCCATCGATTATTCCCATACAAAATAATGCACCACTCCCAATACTCCATTTCCAGATTATATTTGCTTTTTAGAAGTCTCATCCTAGCACTTCCATTTCAAAATTCCATTCTCTATTATTAATACATAATCTTGTATTTTCTTGCCTCTTCCACTGTATTCTTTGACCCCCTCCTCATTTCTAAGCATGGATGACATTCCTGTGTTCTGTGGTTGGGTTGAGGAAAATCCAAATGAGTATCTTATGGCCTTCAAGTGACGTTGTGTTTCCCTCAATTTTCTTACTGAAGATAGATGGTTGCTGGTTCTTCCCACATTTCTAGAGGGTTTGGCTCAAGTATGGTATGAGAAGCAGGCTGAGGATGTTTGCCAAAGTTGACCAAGGTTGACAGTAGCTATGATTGAGTATTTTGACAAAGAAGAGGAGCCAGAGAATGTGTAGCTGCTGCAAGTGCCAAACTTGAAGCAGTCAATTGTATGGTCCTCTCTTAGATGCTTACCCTCAATAAGGTGTATATCCTCACCCTCCACCTGGAAGATTTCCCCAGCCTTACCCATGAGCCCCCCTCCTTCCTACTCCCCTGGCCCCTCCTACTCCTCCAATCAATGACCTTGCCAAGGCCGTGAATGATCTTTGGCTTGAGATGGTGGGCATAAAAAATCAAGCCAATCACCCTCCAAGAGAACATGCCAATGTTGTGTGCTACGAGTGCCACCAAAAGGAACACTATCGCATCGAATGTCCTAATATTCCAAGGGTGAATCTCCTGGGTGAATCAAGCACCAAGGATTCTGACGTGGAGGTCCTTGACCTCGGGAAGAGAAGTTGTACCACCTCGAATATCTTTCCAAACCGTGGAACGGGCCGCCCAGGAAGAAGGTGTCCTTCTCAGAGCCCCCAGATGCTGAAATGATAGACCCACCAATAGAGAAGGCTAAAAGATCTCACAAGAGTAAGTGGTCACCCTCAGATTTCCCTATCGCATCAGGGCAAGAAGACTATTTAGTCGTTCAAGACCTTGCTCATCGGTCTTTGAGCATCACGCTTCCTCAACTAATAGCATTAAGCCCTAATGTGAGATGTGAGCTACAGCAAGGGCTCTCAACACGAAGGAGCAAGAAAAAGGGAAATGTACGAGAGATTTCTTCTATCTTTGAAGATGTTGATCGACACCCGCATATAGTAGATGTCATCATAGATAATTGCCACATCAAAAGTGTGTTTATTGATGGGGGAGCCGCATGTAATATCATGGTGCCCTGTATCATGAAGAAGTTGAATTTGAAATGCACAAGGCGTTCCTCCACTCAAATCAAAGTAGCAGATGGTCGACGACTCGCTACCCTGGGAGTCATTAAGGATTTGCCCATCACTGTCAATGGGTTGACCACCACCATCAATTTCTATGTAGTGGACATTGAAGATACAGACAAGAGTTACCTAGCTGTACTCAGGAGGCCGTGGTTGAGAAAGAGTGATGCAGTCAGTTATTGGAAGATAGGACACATGTCTTTTGGTGCTTCAAAGGAGAAGATCCTAGTGCAACCAAGTGCCACTAAACCAGAAGAAGAAGAGGAGCAAGACAGTGATACTCTCTCATCCTTGGTGTCTGAGTCAATGGAAGATTCATACGAGGGGGAGGAGTCCTCTAAGGAAGAAGTTTACATGATGGGGGTGTTTGGTTTGAGACCCACATATAGGGTTCTTCTATTTCTTTGTACTTGAGTTCTTTTGGCTTACACAACTAAGAAGAGGAAAACTGTTTTCAGCCTCCACCTTTGTGTGTATTCCCCCATTGTGTATGTGAGAAAGCCGCAAGTGAGACTCCTTCCCTCTCTCCCACTATCTTCACAGTCCCTACTTGCCATCATGTGCCCTTGTGCCCTTGTGCCCCTGCTCACCCTGTGCCCCTAGAACCTTGATCTTCCTATGCCCCTGCACCCATACGCCTACTATCCCCTAGCTATGCCCTTGATTGTTATTTAGCTATGTCCCTCTGCCCTGTGGTTACACCACGTGGTTATGCCACTAGTTTGATTACAATATAAGCATTAAAAGATGATAATATCTCTTTGTAAGTCAAATTATGAAACAAAAAATACAATTGAATATTATGTTCATGCTTGAAATTGAGTTTGGACATCAAATTTAATCTTTAACTTGATGTTCAACATCAAATTCAATGTTTTACATCAAGTCTAGGCTTTAACTTCATGCAAAACATCAATTTGAGCCTTCACTTTGATGTTTTACATCAAGTTTGAGCTTCAATTTGATGTTTTGCATCAAGTTAAAGCTTCAAAATTGTGATATTTTTACATGAGTTCGAGGCTTCAACTTGATGCAAAACATCAAATTGAACCTTCAGCTTGATGTTTTACATCAAGTTTAAGCTCCAATTTAATGTTTTGCATCAAGTTGAAGCTTCAACTCAATGCAACACATCAAAGCCCTTGTGCCCCTACTCGCCTTGCAACCCTACTTGCCCCTATGCCCCCTTTGCCCCTACACCTATTGTGCCTCTACTTGTTGCACCCCCTAGCTGTGCAACTAGTTTGATTACAATATAACCATGGAGAATTGGTAATTTTTCTTTGTACATAAAGTTATAATACAAAAATTACAAGTGAATATTAAGTTCATGCTTGAACTTGACCTTAGACATCAACTTTAAGGCTTAACTTGATGTCAAACATCAACTTCAATGTTTTGCATCAAGTCTAGGCTTCAAGTTTAGGCTTTAACTTGATGCAAATCATCAAATTGAACCTCCAACTTGATGATTTACGTCAAGTTTAGATCTTAGTTTGATGTTTTGCCTAAGTTGAAGCTCCAATTCAATGTAAATAATAGAATTACAGCTTCAACTTGATGTAAAACATCAAATTAAAGATTCAGTTTGATGTAAAACATCGATTTTGCTTGATATTTTACATGAGTTGAAGCTCCAATTCAATGTAAATAATAGAGTTGAAGTTGTAACTTGATGTGAAACATCAAATTAAAGATTCAACTTGATGTAAAACACTGAATTAAAGCTTCAACTTGATGTTCACCTTTTCAAGATGATGTATCCAAAGAATAATTTGACCAACGTTTGGATGTTTAAGTTTGACTACTGATCAGATATTTGAGACAATTCTTTTTTTAAAGTTGTGGTTATAATAAACATGTTTTGAGCAGTTGTTATTGATTGTAATGTCTCAAAGCAGCTTTACAGTATGCTACTTTTGCATGGAATTCTTTTTCTTCATGCTTTAGCTCTTTGAAAATATCAATTTTAAGTGCTTTAAATATCCATGTAAACTATGTAGTATATTTTAGTTCAGGAAAATTTATCGAATCATGTGAAAAGTTGCAAATATTATTTTTGTTACATGGTAGTTTATACATAATAATTTATCATCATGTAAAAATAAGTTAGCTTATGCTGTATGCAATTTATTTTTGTAGTGAATACCGGTGTGACATAAGGATTATGCTTTACAAATGAATTCAATGAGATAGATATACAACTTCATGTTATAGGTTCAATGTTGATAATGGATACTTTAGTTTTGTTTCTTATGTTTTAGATTTTGGTTCTTATTTTGTAAAAATGCAATTTTTTTTGGTAATTGTAAATGTTGCCCAAAGCATTTGCACTATGTTGCATACCTCTTCTATGTCAAGAGAAGTACTTTCCTTGTGTCTCAAGCATGAATAAGACAAGGAATCCTTGATGTGACAAACAATGAATATTAGTAATTGCAAATTTTAACGAACTTAAATGACAAATATAAGTTATGATGTATATAATAGTTTCATTTCTTATCTTTTATAGTATGGAAGTAAATTTTGAATTTTTGCGCTTATCTTATGATCTTCATGATTTCAAGCATGAGCATTTCATAAATTTACAAAATTCGAGACATCATATGTGCATGTAAAAGTAATAATGCTAGTTTAATTCCAATTTCAAGAAATTTAGAGATAAACTATGTGTATGTACAAGCACTAGAGCCAATTCAATAAAGAAAGTGAAAATTTTCAATAATGTTTCATTTGCTCATATGTTCTAATATCTTTTAGTGTATTGAATTACATGCTTTTTCATTATAGTTTTCTTGCATCCCAAAATGAGAAGTTTAACTGTCTAGTTTAGTAAATATTTTATATTCTATATAATAAATTTTGTCAAGAACCTAAAATATTATATATTTTAGAATTTTGATAAATTTCTACTATAAAATTTATGCACATTTTTTAAAAACAACCAAATTTTCCCTAATTTTGAGAGAATCTTTAAGGAGAAACATTTGTAGTTACCCAAACAATCCACAATAGTGTTCATAGTACCTTCTACATTTTCTTCCTACATATTCTCTTTTTGTCCACCTCCTTCCTTTTTCTTTCATGACCAACAATCTTTCTTCAAGTGTCCTTTCTTCCCACAATGCCGGCACTCTAGGTCCCCTTTGGGTTTGGATCTACTTCTTCTTGACTTGTCACGATGTCCTAGGTTCTTTCCTCTCTCCCTTTGTCTTCCCATATTCTCAAGAGTCAAAGAATTACCCAATGTTTTACCTATGCTTTTCCATTGTATTTCCTCACTGAGGAGAACACCAATAACACCATCAAACTTTAAAGTGTTTGACCTAGAAATAGAGGTACTTACTCTGGGGGTTAAAGGCCACTGTACCTTAGCCCTGGTTATGTATAATACTCAAACACACACACACATATATGTATATGGATGACATAGAACTTGTGTGGCTCTATCTTATGGCTCTCCCTCTCTCTCACCTTCTTCCATTTTGCTTCTATTGTTGAGATCTCTCAACTGGTATCACAGTGCGGGTGTTCTAGTTGAGCTCGAGTGTGTGCCTGGAGCCCGAAGTCTATTGCTGCAGCTCTGTGGGAGGAAGGAGAAGCTCTGTTGGGTGACTTTACCTGCATCCTGGTGTATAGAAAGCTTGTAGAAACCTTTGAAAGTTCTCTAAGTGGTTTTGGAGAAAAAAAGACGTTTTTTGATGATTCCCCTATTCCTTTCGATGATTGAGAGTCTAGAATGACTTGTAGAGGAAACCATTGCTTACTTTTGGTGTCCATTCACTTTGGGAGTTTAAAAACTCCTTCATTCTTGAATTTGGGATCGAGTTGGGATCATTTCATTGGATTTCTAACTCACTATCTCTGCTTCAACGTTTTTTTTGTCAATGTGTTGGAACTCGAGTTTGAAGCAACCATTCGCAGATCTGTTAGTTCCATTGGACTCAAGAGGTCCTAAAACTTCTATGTTGCTCATCATTCACACTTCGGTGGTGTTTACAAATAGGTTTGTTTGCAAAAACGTTTTTTGGTCCGTGTGTTAGACCCAATAATTGGGATCGCGATTTTCAAAATCGTTTGTTCCATTGCATTCTAGAGGCCTAAAAACCCCTACCTGCCAGCTCTTGCATGATTCTGTGGAGATTTCAAGAAATTTTGATCAAACATGAGTACTATTGGGATCATGAGTACTAGGTGGATAAATGAGATCATGAGTACTATTGGGATCAAACAAGGGTGTCCTTACCAACCCTATTTGGCCTCTACATTGATGAGCTTATAAAAGAAGAATAATATGTTGCAGTTACATAGGCAAGTAAAGAGATGATTTGGTTGTAGAGGTTTATGGAGGATCTTGGAAAGAGGTAAGAAAACTGTAACTTGTATAGTGATAGCCAAAGTGCTATTCATCTTGGAAAGAATTCAACCTTCCATTCAAGAACAAAATAGATACGGCTTAATTATCATCATCCGATTTATTTTGGAGGATGGATAGTTAGAGCTAGAAAAGATAAACACTAGCGAGAATTCTACAGACATGTTGACTAAGGTGGTAACTAGGGAGAAGTTTAGCTCTTTCACGTAAACCTCATCACGCTCTTGACTCAAGAGTACTTGTGGACTAGCTGCTAAGCCTCAGCATGTGTGTAGTATAGTAAGTGTGAAACTACATGATGGAAAAATGGGGAAGTTTGATTTGAGAGAGAAAAACTTTGTGATGAAGATCCCAAGTATATTGCAAGCTATGGTTAATTTTGATGTCATGCGTATGGAAGAATGCAATGGAAAGTTGAAGTTTGTCCTTAAACTTGATGAAAGTGACGTGGTAAAATGTATCATTTTTAATAGTAATGAATAGAATTATGAATATGGAGCTTTCCGTTAGTGACCCAATGCAGTTCAATGTTCAATTAGAATAAGAGATTTGGTTGCCAGCATTTGAGATGACATAGATTTTATTTTTGTAGTTGTATAGTTGCATATGTTGGAAAGTAATCTGTCATATATTTTTTAGGTCCCTAAAGAATCACACAAAGTTCTAAAGTGGTTCTTTGACCAAATATATATTCCTAATGTGATATTTAGACATAACACATGGTGAAAGGATATGGATTCTACCAAGTAGAATGGCATCCAGATGCTAATCTAAAAACTATTGAATGCTTATATGGTATTTCCCATGGAGAAAATGTATGCATGGTATGTATGTATTAAATCTATGTATGGTATTTCCCTTGGATGAAATGCAAAGCAATGTATGCATGGTATGTATGTATCAAATATATGTATGGTATTTTTGTTGGAGAAAATGCAAAGCACCCTTTTCCAATGTGCATGGGAGAAAGACTAGAAGATGATAAAGGTAAGGATGGAAAGCAAGCATGGGTTTGTAGACTGGAGATATTGACTAAACCAAGCCACTAGATTGGGACATTGTAGAGGAGGATAAGTCTTGGAAACCAATATTGGCTATTAGGGTACACATTTTTCCACCTCATACCATCATAAGGATAATTGAGAAGCTTGTCCATTTGTACATCATTGATGGGCATAGTTCGAATTCTAAAGAAGAGAGTCAAAATATGATTGAAAGGATTAAGAAAGTCTTCTCAGCTATGGGATTTCACTTTGGCCAAGTAAAGACAACAAATGTGGAAAAAACATTAGGGAAAGATTTCCAGCCATACTCCATACACACCAAGTCTTGTGGTGTAAAAACTTTGAGATTTCTATCTACAAAGGGAAAAAATGATATACTCAATCATGCCAATGAGTTTGATGTATGGAGAAAGTTGCACAATGGCTATTGTGAAAGAAAAAGTAAAACTCAAAAAAGATGGAAAAGCCTCAAGTGTGGTTAGCACTTGATCCTTGTACCTTTGTTGCAAAATAAAGGTTTGAGGAATGTGACATTGAGGAATTTGTGGGTTTTGTGAGTCATTTTTCCATCAATATGAAGATCTATGAAGAATGAACCACTCCACACAATACATGTTAAGTTCTTATACATGTGTCCTTTTCAAAATGTCTTTCTATTGTGATTTTTCATATAAACTATCTGGTTTGTACATTGTGAGTTTTCATACATTCTAATGGTTTATATATTGCTAGCACATTATATATACTCATGCACCATACATGGCATGGCACTATGGAAGTCTTGGAGTCATGTCAACTCAAGTCATGAAGAGATCTCATTGGCAAGCATGATGTGAATACAAATGAGACACTCAATATGGAGGCAAGCATGATGTGAATACAAATGAGACACTCAATATGGAGGCAGTAGGACTAATCCAACGGTATAGTTATTTCAATTTGTGATATAGGGCCATTGAAATAACGGCTGATGCAACTCTAGAATACAAGGAATTCTTGGTGTCTCAAGATGTGCAAAAGGTAAATGCAAAGTGAAGAAGGAAAAACTATTAAACAAGAGAAAGCAAGATAGTTTGTAACTTTTCAAAGAGAAGGCCATGCATGGATACATCCAAATGAACCATGATGGTTGAAAGATTGATAAGATCTTAAATTTGTTGATAGTTTTTTTTGGGTGTGTTAATAGTTTGTGAAACTTTGAGTAGTTTTTGGACTTTTAAGGTTTTTTAATTTTTAATTTTAAAAAGGATATTTTTTATATGCCAAGCATTCTGTATGTTTTTAAATGAAAGAAAATCATTTGCATTGTGATATCATTTCAAGTTCTCTCAATCCTCAACCACCCCACACACTCATCCTTCAAATCCCAGCACCTCTCTTTGTAGGGTAGCTGACAAGAGAGCCCATGTTCTAGTGTAACGAGGTAACAAAGAATAGATCCTCAGGAAGATGGAACAAGAAGAAGGACAAAGGCATGTAGAGGACACAATTCCACAAGCAGCAATCATTCACCCCACTGAATCAACCTCTTCAAAATTTTCCTCCACATATGGGCTATTCCTAGACACTAGGTCCTCCTCCACTTCAAAGAAGGATGAAGCTCGATCTGAGCATAGTGGCTCATTGAAGATCTATAAGTACCAAAAACTTATGTATTTTCACATACCAAGGGCCAAATTTTATAGCTTAGTATGAAAGATCATGTAAAGTTCAATTTCACTCTTTTTTTTTTTAAGGGAAAAGGGAACTATTGACGCCAAGTATCCCTAATGTGACTACAACCAAGCTAAAAGCTACTTAGCTTATTAAGATAAACATCCAAGACTTTAAGGGAACCAAGGAATATGAACCTAAAGTAACCAGTAGAGAGGAAACAACCAAGGATGAGTACATAGCTTATTCCTATTTACATTGGTAAAGACTATTGGTTCAATCGATTCCCTATTGGCTACTTTATGGATTAGAAGCACATGTCCAAGGCTTTTCTTAGGAGATTCAGGTATGAGATCAATGAGGAGGATGTCTAAACCAAGCCAAATAATCTAAAGCAAAGGAAAGGTCATCCCATATAGGATTTTGTGCTCTCTATGTGGGCCCTCATAAATCAACTAAGTATACAACTTGATGACAAATCATTGAATCCCCTTGAACAATAAATTTTAGGCATTTGTGCCCAATTGTAAACATCATATTATGGAATATCTTTGAGTATTTTGTATCTTGTTCATGAAATAAAAATATGATTTCTTTTTTTTCTTGTACTTCCTTTCTATGACAATCTATATTTCCTTATAGACTAGTTATTTGTTGAGTTTCTATGACAATCTATATTTCCTTATAGACTAGTTATTTCCTTTCTATGACAATCGCTATTTTCTTATAGACTAGTTATTTGTTGAGCTTTGCATGCATTAAACTCAGCTATTTTTAACTTTCTACAAAGGCATATATCAACATAGGAAGGTATAATAATGAATGTATAAATATTTTACATATATTTTTTCTTTATTCATAAGGCCATTTTACAACTTGTAAGAAGGGCATGCAAATAGGACAATAGCATTCCCTAGTGGACATTGGCTACCTTTCTTCGAGGTGCCACTTCCTCTTATCTTGCAGTGAAGAGGGAAGATTATAATGGTTGAAAGTCCTCTTCATCTAATACTCTGGAGCTACATCTGCAATAGCTTGTTGAGTAGGCAATATTTCCTCCATGTTAATGAGGCTAGTGTCATTGACTCATACTTTCGATAGTCTAACATCAATATGCAATCACATGCGTTTGTAGGATTTTGACCTTGTCTCTCTGAATCCATGATTGCTAAAAGAGAAACATGCTCATCTCTATACTTTAAGGCTATATTTTTAGACAAAAAGTCCAAAAGCAAAGACATATTAATACACTCTCTCCCAATACAATTAATACTTTGCACATGACACAAATATTAAGCTAGGATTCCAATCCTAGCAGAAATGACCACTTTGAAATCTTAATACCTCACATACAGCCCTTCAAATTCATTATCCTACTATTATAGTAAGAGCATTCAACCAATTCCACAAAAATCATAATGAATGCTCATTCTCTCACTTACTGCTCATGACCCAATTATGGTCCACCTTACCCTAACATGCTAAGTGTAGGAGCTATGGAATCATGCAAACAAAGAGCACCGGTCGCTCTTACAAGCCTTTTATACACATCAATGGGTTGGCTGACCAGTCAAAAATACTACCTGTACAAGTTTTAATACCACCAATATATGCATGTATACCACTGGTATTAGTACATGTAGCATCATGTATATTTTAAATACCACCATCATAATATTGGTTTATAAGATCGTTATAATGATTATTACCATGGATGTTTTTATCGAATCTATACTTTTATATTAATATAAAATCTTGGCAAAAGTTTATCAAGCTACTTTTTTTGTTTCATGATATTGACAAAACATAGTATGATTTGATATATTTTCTTGTGAAGTTTATATATTTTCTTTTGAATTTCCAAGTAAATTATGTAAATCCTGGTGAAACTTTTAATTTTATCACATAAAAGTTTCAAATCCTTGCAAATGTTTCAAATTTTTATTTTTATTAGGGTATATAAACTTTCGATGCCAATATAAAAGTTTTCCTTGTTAATGAAACTAACATGAAAAAATTATCCATGATTATTACTGCTACTAGTATTATACATATTATTGGTAGTATAATTATTACCATTGATGAAATTTCCAAGTTATATGAAAATAATGTTCACAAAAAAGTTAACAAAATCCTTGTATCTATCCATAAATAAATTATATATATATATATATATGTATGTATGTATGTATGTATGTATGTACACACACTACACACACACACACATGTATATATATATATATATATATATATATATATATATAGAGAGAGAGAGAGAGAGAGAGAGAGAGAGAGAGAGAGAGAGACAATGGCTCTTTCTCAATTTTATAATATGCACAATCACCACCTCTGCCTTCTCTCCCCCCTACTGTAATATTATCTCTTGGACTATACTCAACCACTCTACCCCACATTGAAGGGTTGGTCCAAGATTATTTGCCACCTCTGCCTCCCACACCTATATCCCATTGACCTTTTGCCATTTCTCATTCAATGCTTGCATGGGACTGCCTAGATGAAGGGGTGGCACATGGAGATGCCTTGCCACCTCAACCACCTTTTGCATACTTTATTATTATTGCCATGGAGTATGAAAAAATCATACCTATGGGTCCTCTTACTTGGAAGGTGACACATGGACATGCCCTACCTTCAGCCCTAGGGACACAATGTACTATACTCCTAGTGCCACATCCACACTTATGAGTCTCATGTATCACATTTTTCTTGGTAACTTTTCCTTGTAACACACACAAACACACACATGCACATGCACACGCACGCACGCACGCATGTGCGTCTGCACACACACACAAGCACGCACATGTGCATGCGTGTGCACGCGCGCGTGCACACACACACACATGAATGCATGCACATACACAATTTTATTTTGTTAATGTGTTGCTAGTGTGCATACAAAGATCAACATCCTAGTTTGGGGAGTGGTTCTTGGTCCGGAATAAGGAGCTCTATGACTTAGGACTTGAGTATCTTTGATCTCTCTAGGTATGAGCTACGCATTCTTAAATTGGCATATATGATGTGATGCAACCTTTCTTTAGAAATGTACCCACTCGTGCAAGGCAAGAATGTCATTTTTGTGCATGTCCTATATCATAATTGCACATACACAAACATAGACTCACATACACTGTTATGTTTTATTATTTTCGTACTATTGTACATCTCAAATCTATTTGAAATTTATTATTTTCGTACTATTGTGCATCTCAAATCTATTTTCAAATCTAATTGAAATTTGTTCCATAAAGTTTGAGGGCAAGGCCTTGCAAGTGGTGCTTGGACCTTACGTTTGCATACGTCCTTTGAGGAGAACTCGGGAATCCTGTGTGGAGGGTAGAGTAGCATCTTGGCTCATAATGTATACCTTCTATAAAAACATGAGAGTGAAATAGCATAGTATCTACAAGGGATTTTAAGACTTATTGGGTGGCAAGAGATGACACTCTTTCCCAAGAACGGACAATGGGGAGATGATCCGACGAAGCAACTATGTCTAAGACTTGACTGCCTGGTCTACCCACCAAGCATGACCAGAAAGATATAATTTGTCTAAGCACGCTATTGGCCAGGTATCATGGCGATTGTGCCATGTAAATCGCTTAATAGAGCTAGGATGATCAAAATAACACCAATCCACTAGGGCACATGAGCGTACAAAACTCTCCCATGCAAAGACCTCCAATGTGGAGATGATTGGCGTATCATGAGATCGATAAGAAGAGACAGTAGTCATATTTCATCGGCCATGAATATTGCTTTTTTACCAGGAAAAATGTACCCATAACCAGTTCGAGCGGCATACATGTCCTTGAGGCTTGTTGGAAGTAAAACCCAATACCATGATCATAGAGAAAACCCATACCATGATCACAGAGATTGCATCGAGAGTGACCTCGCAAGCAAGAAACATTCCAACATCATCAACCATAAGAATCTTAGATTCAATGCTGCTCGAATCAACATGGCTTCCCCGGAGAGGGCAATTCGCAAATATAGTGTAACTTTGGGATTGAAATCATGTTTTGATTGTCAATTGAACTAGGCGATTTCAAAAGTTAACCAGCTGGATGCTAAGTTGATGCTTTCTTTTCATCCATCCAACTAGGTGATTTTGAAATTTTAACTGGCTAGATGCTGAGTTAAGTTTTCCTACCAAGAATGTGTATCATTCCTCCGTATAGAAATATCGACCCTCTCTTTGTTTAATGACACACAAGTGGTGAAACGTGGAAGCTGGAGCTCAACTTTACAAACCCCCCCCCACTCACACATGACCATCTATGAGTAGCATGACTCCTCGTGAGACCGAACAACACAATGCTCGCCACTATCTACCAACGTCCATTGCTATCATCGAAAACCACTCTCTAAAGAAATGACAATTAACATGGGGGCTTCCTAGGGGAATCGAAAATGGCAAGCTCAACTTTTATGTGGGTCGAATTGTTTTCGAGGCAATACCACACACCACCCATGGCTTACGCCGATCAGCACTTTTCGAGGAAGGAATTGAACGAGGGTAGCCGTTACCGTGCATGTAAAGGTCCAATGTCAGTGGAGGAGGAATCTTCATTGTTCAGTAGGAGCCATTTTCATAGAAGGAAAGTGGCCCGTCCATGGCACGATGACGTGGTGGCATAATTGGCCAGTTTTCGAATGCGATGTGTTGATGATGCGGTAGCGTGGTGATCATGTGGTAGCATCGTGATGCCCACTTTCATAGAAGGAAAGTGGAAAGTGGCCTCCACATGTGTGTGCACTTCCCCACCATAGTTCAACATGGTATCAAAGTTCATAATTCAGCATGGATGTGAGGGGGATCATGTATATTAATGTGGCTTCACCATCACACATGGTGCCTACTTCTCAAATCAGGCAAAGTGGTTCAAGAAAAAGGAGAAAGTAGTTCATCTGATAGAGGGAAGTATAGCCCGTCCTTGAGAGGAGGAGGTATCTTGGAGAAGTACCTTCTCTATGTATTTAAATGGATGGCCTCTACAAGCTTTAGAGCTCCTTTACTCAATTAAATGCACTTGCAACACAAGGGAGAAATTTGTTGCTTGCAACCCAAGTTGGAGTTAACTTTTGGTGTCAACGTGATACCAAGAAGCGATTCAGCGTAGTAGTAGCGGCCATGTGTGACGTGCCTTGAGGGGTGATGCGTCACGACAACAGTGCAATTGGCTAGTTTTTGGCGACGATGTAGTGATGACATGGTGATGACGTGGCAATGTGGTGTTGCAACTGGTCAGTTCCCGGATGCGACACAAATGATGAAATGGCAACATGGTGAAAACAGAGCTAGCTTTTGGTGTGAACGTGATCGGGGACATCCGCGTAAGGGGGGGTGACGACGACAGAGAGAGTGATGAGATGGCGATGATGTGGCGGTGTGGTGAGATGACGTGGTGGAATTGACAACGATGACGTGGCAGCATGGTGATGACGTGGTGGAGTGTCCGACTCAGCTGAAGATGAGGATGTGCAGAAGAAGAAGAAGAAGCATGCAAGAGCTCTGGCTATGGCGGAGACCAAACAGCAAAGCTCTTCCCTCTGTGTTTTGGTTGTAGGCGGTAGCATCGCCGGTCTCTCCTGCGCTCACTCCCTCCTCCAAACTGGTTGCCATGTTGTCGTCCTTGAGAAGGCTCGATCTCTCTCCTCTGCTGGTGCTGGCTTGGGCTTGGACGCCCTCTCTTGCTCCGCCCTCCATCGCTGGGGCCTCTCCCATCCCCTCCTCCACCTCACTCTCCCCCTTTCAATCGAAGAGGCACCATTCTTGGCCTTTTGGTGATACTCTTTTGTACAGCGTGCTTTTTCTTTGGCTACCCCGTCTCTCAGGTATGTGCGCTTGCTTGCAGAACCGATTTGTTGACAGTCTTTCCAAGCGGGCGCGAGTGCTTGCAGAGGACAACAAATATAATCACTTTGCAGCCCATTGGAATGATCTTCACCGCATCTTGTACGATGCGTTACCGGCACAGACGGTGCATTGGGGTCACGAGGTTATCTCCTTCGAAGAGGTAAAGGCTGGAAGGCGTGTCCGAGTGCAAGTGAGGATGGTGGATTCTTCCAAGCTTGAACAGTTCGAAGGAGATTTGCTTGTTGCTGCAGACGGTTCCATGTCGGAAACGCGTAAGCGATTTGTGCCTAATGAGGAAAGAAGGTCCTGATTCCAGATCCACCTTACCCAGCATTGTGGAAGAGAGGGATCGTATCTCTACCGATTTGGTTTGATAGCGGAAAGTTAAGAATCAAGTCATGTATATAACAAGCGATGTCTGCGGACCTGACTGTATGCCTGATCTACACCATTTTATGGTCCAGGTATTGTGGGTACTGTGCCTGGAGAGGAGTTCTGGACAGTTCCACTAAGGAAGGGCTTAGAGTAAAAGCAGCCCTTTATAAGCTGTACCCAAAGCTAGGTCAATGTTTGTATTTCGATATTGCAGAGAAAACACATGCTGTGCTTTATGAATTGGCAGGAGGCCGGCTGAATTGGCTTTGGTATGTCAATCAACCTGAGCCTAGCTTAAAGGTGATTAGTTGTCTTATCCTCAACGTTACGTTGATTCAAAAATTTTGGGGGTTGCTCCACACAGCCAGAAGTACCCATGGCAAACCAAGACGCATCGCTCATTAGATCAAATTATGTATGTATGATGCAGAGCACATATTGATTGGGGAACCCCTATGTGAACTTGAGACACTTCGTTTTTTTTTGTACAGGGTTCTTCTGTGACACTAAAGGCTGATGAAGAAGCTGTTGCTAAAATGCGTGTGGAGGCTGGAGACGTGTGGATGCTGGAACTTGCAGAGCTAATGCAAGCAACGCCTGCACCCTTTATCAATGCAATTTTTGATCGAGAACCCTTGCAACAGCTCGTATGGAATCGTGTGGTGCTTATTGGAGAAGCAGCCCATCCCACATCTCCTCATGGTCTGAGGAGCACAAACATGTCTATACTGGATGCAGACGTCCTGGGCCAATGTATTGCCAAGTGGGGGTTGCAGGTTGACGAGGCTTTGAAAGAGTACCAATCTCTCCGTTTACCAGTGACCTCACAGCAAGTTCTGTTCTCCAGACGTCTAGGACAGGTGAAGCAGGGTTTTACTTCAAGTACATTCTGCTTCTCCAATTGGGTTGAGGGAAATTCTCAACAGTGGGAGATGCTGTTGCAAAGAAATATGCACACAACTGAGCAACAGAAAGATTGTGGGCATTGAGTACTTTATTTTTACATTTTTTATTTCATTTTACTTCCCTTTATGTCCACCTATTCCATTGACACGACTAATTATGATGTTATGTGAAGTTATAACCACAGTGCACTGTGAAGCCTAGTGTTTAGGCAAGAAGATGAATTGAGAAGAGAAGTGCACGCATAAGAAGAAGAGCAGAGAGTGTATCATTGCAAGAAGATGAGACAGAAAAAAGGATTTGTTTATTATGCGTGACTGATCTTCATATAGAAGACAGTTGAGCAATGAGAGGTTGTTTGTAACAAAGATACGTGATACCCATCTTTTGAGTATACTTTAAATAGCGAAAAAGGCGCTTTACAGCCTGCCAGTGTTGTGGACCTGGATCTTGCATGTGTTGAGATACTTGAGAAGCAGCGTATGCGATATCTAGACGAGTACAGGTGACTAAGGGTCCGATTGAGCCAACTGCCTGATGATTAGGAATGGGCCGCATGGCAGCTCGAGTTCTAGGCAGTATTGAGCATTGCCGTTATCAGTCATCTCAAACTCATAAGAAAGATGTAACTTAACTTGAAGCAAGAAATCAAAATCATTGCATGCCAAAAGATCATCAACATATAGACCAAGGATGCAGAAAGACTTCCCAGGTCGCTTGATGTACACACTCGTGTCAGAGAGTGTTCTTTTAAATCCGAGGCCGAGCAGATACTTATTTAAGCAATGGTGGTGCTTGTTTGAGTCCATACAGGCTTTTGTGTAGAATACAAACTTGATGCTCTTTTCAGGTATTGGATCTTTTGCTTGCTTATCAGCCTCAAATTGAGCTTGTTCCTTTTGTACCCATTGTTGAAGGGCCTGAAATAGAGCCTTCTCCACTTCTACATTCAGGTATGGAGCTTCTTTTATTTGATCCTCGGGAGCTACAGTGGATGAGCTTGGCTGCTCATTGCTTGGCGGAGGTAGAGGAACTTGTGCTTTCTTTTGAAGAAGTTGTCTTGATTGAATCAGAATATATGGGTCCTTGGTGGCCTCTTTTTGCTGGCATGTTATTACATTCACTGGTTATGATATTACGCTTGTCGGCCCTAGACTTTGATGGTCCACCCCAATAATGCCGATTGGGACGTTCGGCTTAGCCTCAGTTTGTTGTGGGACCTTATTTTTCATGGGACAATCCATACAGGCGTGGCCTATGCCACAATCTCTACAGAGTGGTTGGAAAGTAGTGGGGCTACCACGATGAGGGCACTCTGCAATCCAGTGATTCTCTCCACAACCATAGCTATTGATTGGCGTTCGATATGTGTTGGGTCGAACTTGATTCGCATAGACTAGTATTAAACCTTCTGTGCCTTCTACATAGTACAATGGGTACTCAGTTTCATACTCAAATGGCGAATCCACTTCCTTGGCTTGAAGTTGTTGTATTGGAACCGTTGGAGGAGCTGGATTTGATGCTCTTGGATATGGTCGTGGATTTGGATTCTTGAGTAATTGTGGAACTTGGGTCTGGATGAGAATAGAATTCAGCCTTGGAGCTGGGGGTGCTTGTGCAAGTGTCGGTTGCCTATACACTGGGATGGGTGCCGGTTGGTATTGTTGAGGTCGAGGTAGGTTGTTGCGCATGTTGAAGATGCAACTATTTTCATCATGCCCACTGACTATGCAGATATGGCACCACAACTGAGGCAATGGATTTGCTTGTGCAGTGATCCTAGCTCTTAAGACCAGGCATTCATTTGCTATATGATTGGCCATGCAGTGTAGACACCATACATTATCTCACCATGGATAAGTTTGAGGTGGGGGCTGAGACATGTGAAGCTTTTGTTCCATGGCCTACATCATTTCTTCTTTTAGCTTCATGGACATGGCCTCTAGGAGATCCTCATTAGACATTGTTTCAGTAGTGGACTTGGATTTTCCCTTTTTAGAGCGCTTATCTCATGCATTGTCTCTTCCATCATCATCATTGCTGGTGCTAGAGTCGGTCATGCCATCCTCCATGTCAATGGCTGCCGCATGAGCAACACTGAATGTTTCGTAACTGCTAATCTTTTTCATGTTTTTGTGGATTTTCTTCCTTAGGCCTGCAACAATGAACCCTGCAGGCTGTGAGGTACTTAGCATCAGGTAACGGGTCACATTTGGTAATTAAGCATTTCATCTTGCCTAGGTACGTGAGTATATCTTCTCGGCGACCTTGTTCAAGCTTGCTTAGTTGGAGAGCGGGATCATCTTGTAGTCTCTCCGTTTGAAAGTGCCTCTTGAATTCTGTTTGTAGCAGGTCCCATGTGGCTCTTTCTTCCACTAGGAGGTCTAGGTACCATCTGAGGCTTCATTAATTAAGGCCATGGGGAACCAGGTGACCTTGGTTTCATTGGATTGATCTCCACCCGCTTGGCATGCGGCATCAAAATGCTGGAGGAATTGGGCTGGATCACCCCTACCATTTGGGAAGTTTGAGTTTGCCCAGGGTGGGCCTACCTTGATTGTTATTATTGTGCCAAAATTGTTGAGGGTTGAAGAAATTGTTCCCCTCCGCTTTGAGTTCAAGATCTTCATTATCGCTGACGGTGCCCGGCCATGCTGTGTTATGGAGGAGTCAAAGAGATTTCCTGAATTTCAGGGGGAAAATTGGGGCAGAGGGTTGTCGGAGGCATTGGCTAGAGTTTAGTTGCATGCAGATTTGGCTAGCGTAGTTGTCAGAGGCATTGGCCGGAGCGTAGCTACATGTAGATTTGGCGAGAGGTGGAACGGGTGTCTCTAGCGCAAGTGCAGGTATTGATGTAGTTGTGTTAGGGGGGTTAGATATGCGTTAGTGTTGTGAGGACCGTCATGTTAATCATGTGTCTAGGATTGTCTCACGTGTGTAGGGAAATGTGCTGGTGCAGACGGATCGTCAATCGGTAGAGGTCACGGTGGAAATTTATGAGCGAATTAGTGCAAAAAGGGGCCCACACGGGGGTGCAAATTAACGAGTGCTAGGGATGTTGAAATGGTTTGCAATGGGCTACAAAAATGCCCCATAGCGTGATGTTTTTGTGTGTGAAACCGTGGTTCGAACAGGGTCTAGTCTAGTTCCCAAATGGATGAGCTATGATGTGTTCAAGTAGGGGGGGTGGTCCTTGGCCTTAAGCCTAGTGTGAATGGACTTTAGTGGGGTAACTGAACTAGGGAAGTTAGTCTAAGTTCTAGATAATCTAACTGTCTACTTACTGTAACTAACCTAACTAATTATAGTTAGGTAAACTAACTATAATTAGTCTCCTAACTGGAGTACAGTTAGTCTAGCCTAACTAGAACCTAACTAACTCAACCTAGTTTAGCCTAATCTAACTAGAGCCTAGCTAACCTAGCCTAGGTTAGTCTACCTAACCCTAGATAAACCTAGGCTAGTCCACGGGTTAGGGTTAGGGTTAGATACTCTTCTTCTTTCTTTCAATAAAACACAGGGAGGGGGTTGGGCGGGCGGCCGTCGACAAGGGAGGCATGGGTGTGGGTGGGCGGCAGCCGTCGAGAGGGGAGGCACGGGGTGTGGAGGGAGGAGATCGAGGGCAGTGGAGGAGGTGGAGGCGATGGAGGAGATGGAGGGAGTGGAGGAGATGAAGGGGAGGGAGGAGATGGAGAGGGGGGTGGCGAGTGCGGGGCAGAGGTTGGTGGCACACAAGCGGGTGGCGTGGCGAGGAGCGTCACCGTCGATGCTTGGTGCCGCAGGCGAGCGAGTGGACGCCGCCCACATGGTGGGCATCTTCACCGTTTTTGGGTAGTTCTACCATCGGGCCGGTGGCCTGTTAAGTCCTTGGCCCAAGGGGCCTTAAGCCCTTAGAGAGGTAGTTAGGGAAGGGGGGTTAGGCGTGGGGTGGAGAGGGGGGGCGGGAGGGGGAAAAGGGGGGGTTGGGGGGGGGATGGAGGTTGGGGGGGGGGGAGGGGGGATTGGGGGGGTGGGGTTGGAGAGCGGGGGGGGGGGATGGAGGGGGGGGTGGGAAGGGGGGATGGGGAGGTTGGGGGTGGGGGGGTGGGTGGTGGAGGTGGAGAGGGGTGGGCGGGGGTGGGGGGGTGGAAACTTGACGGAGGGGGTGGAAACTTGACGGACGAAAAACTTTGACAGAAACTCAAAGGGAGGAGAAGATGGTCACCTGTAATGCTCTCCAAGTCTTTCTTAGTGTAACAGGATTGTTGAGGGAGAATGGAAGATGGATGGATGGCTAGGTTATCGCTGCAAGAAGGGCTCGAAATAACTCACCATGGGAGGACGGGAGTAGGGTGGTGGTCGATGGAGAGGGAGGAGGGTCTTGCGTAGGGCTAGGAATGGGGAAGAGGATGGAAGCTAGATGTGAAAGGAGAAGAATGAGGGGGTGGAGTGGGTTTTTATAGGAATGGTTGTAGGGTTAGGGTCAAACCCTAAACTCTTCTCGGGCCATAACTTTTCATGGTTAGCTCGGATCGCTCTTCTCTAAAAAGGTGAAATGTTCTAAATTGCAAGCTCTACACAATTTATAATGATTTGTTCTCTAAGTGACTTCTTTTTAAGACATAAGGAATACTTCTAAAGGTAGTAACCCAAGGTTGTTGCTTGGGGTTGATATGTTTGGCTAGAGTTTGAAAAAAAATTTACTCTCCTTGCCCTTGAGTGTTATGTTCGTGAAAGTTCATAGTAGTTCATTTTTTACACATACTTGCGTATGATTACTCGTTGTTACTTGAGACACTGGTCTCCTCGGAAGTAGCACCAAATGTTGGGTCTTTCCCACAGCTTCTGTAGTAGGAAGAGTAGGGTATTCTCAGTATGTAGGATTCCTAAGCTTTTTGTCACATATAGATATTTCGGTGTTGTCATTGGTAGTATAAGTGTAGCTTAGGACCTCGGGTCATATTCCGGTGAGAGACATAGGCTTAAGTGTGGTAAGCAAACATAGTGCATGCATGTATGAAAGGGATGTGCATCATCATGATTGGGGTAATGAAGAATTTCTTCTTCATTGGGGGTTGAAGGGTTTAGGAGGAGTTTGAGGGTTAGAGAAAGGTTCAAGGTTTAGAAGGAGGTTCCAAGGTTTAGAAGAGTTTTAAGGGTTAGAAGGAGGATCCAAGGTTCAAGGTAGAGTACATGGTAGAGAACTCATCTCCCTTGTAGATCATGGAGGTCAAGGTTTCAGGGACTAAGGGTTTAGGGGGAGCATAGGAGTGGGAGAGGAAGGTGTAAGAGCATGGGGGGGAGGAGAGAGAGAGGATAAGGGAAGAGGAGGGAGGAGGAGGGAGGAGGAGAAGGGAGGAGGAGGAAGGAGGAGAAGGGAGGAGGAGGAGGAGGAGGGGGGAGGAGGAGAGGGAGAGGATGGGTTGCAAGGTTGGAAGGGAGGAGGAGGAGGAGGGGGGGGGAGGAGGAGAGGGAGAGGATGGGTTGCAAGGTTGGAGGAGAGAGGAGGAGGAGTTGCAAGGTTAGAACATGATTTTGGATGTGTAGTGCAAGGAAGCATGGACACTTGGAGATAATTGAAAGTAGAACTCAACACAATGCCCCAAAGAGTGTGGGCTTCATTCCATTATGGGGTATTTATACAAGTTGGAGAGCTTCTCTCTCTACTTGTAGGAATTGTAAGATATTCTCTCTCTACATGTAGAAGTTGTATGTAGGAGTTGCAAGTTGCATGTAGGAGTTGCAAGTTGCATGTTACATGTAGGAGTTGCAAGTAGAACTTGCAAAGTTGAGGATTCCTAAGAGAGATTATTCCTAGCCTTCTTCAAGTACAAGCGGAGCTTTGCCGCTACTCTACACACACATTCTATGCTACCTAAGTCCATGTTGGCACAGAGACAACAATAATGTAGCATTGTTAAGAGTTTTTTCTAAAAGTGGGCTAAAAAAAAAACCAAGAGGCCATGAAAAATGAATGTATAACCTCATAATAAAATTTTATATAAAGAAGTCTAGGCACATACTTTTCATTGTCTCCAATCATTCAAAATTAATTCCTTTTAATAAGAGCTTGGGTGGTGAATGGCCATAGTGAGCCCTGTCCAAATGTTCAATTATAGCATAGGTGATCAAAATAAGAACATATGGCATCAAACGAACCCCATTAAAAACCTATGCAACCATATTAAAAGTTATAAACTTGTAGGAGATAGACATCAAGATCTTTTGTTTCCCAATGAAGAATTCATGGAATAGCCAAAAGCTTAAACAATATCACATCAGCCAAGGATATTAGAATCTATTAATTTTTTAAAAGAAATTCCTTCCTATATTTTTGTGACATGCACAAGAATTGGGAGAAGGCTTCGATGCATGTAGCCATAAGAATTGTACTAAGTTCTTACTTTTGTATTTGCTTGCATGGATAGGGATCTCTCAGCATTAGTATTGTACATCTTGAAGCTTTCATCAATTTCTATTCAGTGCCTTTCTAGCCCACCATCTCAAGCCTTCTCTATGGCAAGCTCACTTTCAAGGGACATGTGTTGCTCTCTTAGTGTTAGGGATGCAATGCAGTCTGCATGTGTCAATCGTTGCAATTGTTCCCGCACCACTACTTGGAGGGTTAAGATATTCAAGGCAATCTATGTGCTCTATACCAAGAAACCCATAAATTGGTCTTCCATAATGGTGTCTCTCTAGGGGGATTTTTCAATGAGTTTCCGATACTCAATTGGAAAGTTGTAAGCAAGAGATGCACACTGGCCCAAAGCTTTAATTAGGTCAATCTAGCATATGCCAGAGGAAGTAGCTTGTTGTACCATTGGGGCCTTACCTCCAATGCTTGATAGCAATGCCTCCATTTGTTGAGAGATTTCAGGGGGGATGCTTTGAGGGCCTTGGCAAGTAGGTTCCTCGAAAGTAAAGAGCATGTCATGATAGAGCTTCTCATCATCAAGGGGTTCCTATTGATGCTCTTATTGCTAGGCCAACACTTTGGTGGTTGTTACCTACTTGTGGAGAGCAATATTTAGAGGCATTCATGGATTATTTTTCAATGAAATTAGTTTCTTTAAGAATCAAAACTTTAATATTGGTGTCGAAAGTTTGTATGCCCTAATAATATGAACCTATGGAATGTCATTGGGGCATTTATGAGCCCAAAAGGCATCACTCTAGATGCAAACATTCCCCATTCCATGGCAGATGCCATTTTGTGTTGGTGTGTGGTTTGGCAGTAACACATGTTTTGTGGGGATCTTTGGGGAATACTGTCAGAGTCTCCACTCTCGAGCTACTTGTTATGAGAACCTTAAGATGTAGGAGCCTACACTTGTGTCACGCAAGTGCCTACCAGATTGTGTGCAAGTGATTCCACGAGAGGAAGAGGGAGGGAGAAGGGAAGGAAAGAGAGGGGAGGGGTTAGGAGAGAACAGGGGAAGTGTAACACACTAAGAAAGAAAGCAACCATACTCATGAACAAAGAGTTGAGAGAATGAGAGCTTGTATTCCAAATGTTGCAACTTTACAATGAAGACAAAAGTCAAACATTTGGCCTTTTATAAAAGTCACCTTTTGAAGGGATGGCCAACCCTATCCCTTGTACCACTCTCTTTCTCTCTCTTGTTACAGCAAATCAGGCCCATATGGTGCCAAGGCATATGCTGATTCTCTCAACCGTTCCTTTATCTCCAAATGGCTCATGTGTTATCCATATGCATGATCCAAATGTCTCTTGTGTTATCCTTTCCAATTTTGGTGATCTCGGTGGTGACTACTTTAAAACGAAGCCATTTGTGGCTCAAAACCCATGCGGTTCGGATAGGCAAGATCTGTCAACCATGCTTGGCTGTTAACATGCCCACTTTCCTATTTGCTGATCCATCCTTAGATCAATCGCGCTATAGTATGTGAGTGGAGAGAACTATTTGGAGCATGGCATAGCGGTCTAGTTTACATGGGGTGATCCTTGTGAAATAAGACCGGTACTTCCAGAAGTGGGTGGTGTGCATATCTTCGAACATCCAAATGTGATGGTGCATCACAGGTGCAGGTCTTGGAACTGGGAGGGTCCAATGTCAGAATTGAAGATGATCTGATTGGTGAGATTGTGAAGTTTGTCATCTATTAGATGCCTATGGGTGGATAGATCTTAGAGTAGTAGGAGGATAAGGCAGTTGAAGTGTATTGCGGCTACCACTGCAGGGTTGGGTACAGAGGAATAGGTGTCGTTGAATGACTAGAGGTGAAAGAAAAATCCTTCTTGAGTCATCTCCTTGGGGAAGTTATACTTAGTAAAAATGTATATAGTATTGGGATCCTCCTTCTCGAAATCTCTAAATTAGGCCCACAGCCACTGTCGTTCCAAAGGCATGTAGCTTTTTGTCATGATTGTAGATCTTGTTGAGGGCTCATCCAACCCCTTTTTGTGTGTTTATTTGTCCTAGACCACCAGTAAATCAAAGCCGGCTCACACCACATCCAAATTGAGGTGGTGGAAATGGAGGTTCTAGCCATGTCTTAGAGTATGCATGCATGTGTATTTGTTTTGTATGTGCTGATGAATTCTTTGAGCAATTTCATGTTTAGGTTGCAAGGTAGTCGTACTGGCTTTAATCATGTGGCTACCAATGAGGCTTGCACCTGTGGGTCTTTGAGAGCCTGGTATGCCAGTGCATTGTGGCAATAAAATCTATAGTCTCAACCCTCATAAACAAACTTAAAGTGGATGGTGGAGCCGTTTAGTTGTTGGAACCAAGCCTCGCTGAGCAGAGAGTGTGCAAATGTCCTAACATCTATGTACTTGCCCTGGGCTAGTGCTTGGGTGTGCTTCTTGGAGGCTTGAGAAGACGGGGTATAGACTGATACTGTTAGCTCTTGAGGGATCTACTGGTTACTTGTCTCTTCCTCAATTTGGAGTTTGACTACAGGGATGTCAGAAGGCATCCAGATGGATACTGAGGGGGTTCCGTAGGACTTGAATTGACCAATGGTGGGTAATGGATTAGCAAGTAATGGATCATTGGGGTGTAGGTCGAGTTCTCTCTCGAGGTCATAGAATTTTTTATTGGGATCCATTAAGAAGAAGGAAGGGGGGCGAGTAATGAATAAATCAATAGAGGAGGAGGAATCAAAGGACATTCAATGGCTGTTTTGAAGGCAATTTGGTAGTTGGAATGATTGCAGGACGCTGTAGAAATTTAGGCTGGAAATTGATAGAGTTTTGGCATCTTTGCTAAAACGACAATCCGAGGGGACAGGGGGTCCTTTTATAGTTTTTAGTATCCCACTGATCGGAGGGATAGCACTATGGTGCTAACCTGATAGGATGGGCAAATGGTGAGGACTCAATGGCGATCGCTAGTGGGATAACAGGTTATGGCACTAATCCAAATGGATAGCTATGACACCGGTCAGTGGCTTGCTAGTATGGCACCAATCGGTGAGATAGGTGGCTAAGGCACCAAGGTGCCAGATAGGCCTAAATTTGGAGATTGACATTTATTTGACTTGTTGAGGGGGTTGCAATATCACGAGGGTGCCACCAAGGAGATGGAATGTCAGTAGACAGACTTGGCAATGTGGACGGTGGATACTTGTGAGTTTAGCATGCCCTAATGCAAAAATGTACTAGTTATATTCACCTAATGTTGACCTTAACTATGTGGGTGCGTAATGATTGACAAGGACTTATGAGATGTCGGTGCTTATTCGTGATATGCCTACTATATAGGCTCACCTAGACCTAAACTTGATGGTTGCGCACCTGATGCAATTCCTATTATGTCAATTGTCATGGAGTTGAATTCCAAATAGTATTATACTTTGTCATTAGCTAAGTAAAGCATGTGTTGATCCTTTTCATTAGCCTGGTTGTCAGTTGTGGATTGGCACTACTGCATTATCATTGATGGTCATTCTTGGGAATGATGCACGTAGGTTCTTGTGTGGTTACACCCCTTGCAGATGTAGGTTCTTGTGTGGCTGCACCCATTGTGGAGGCAGGTCCTTTTAATACTGTAGCTTTGGTCTTCACAGTAGAAGTAGGGCTAGGTGACACTGTAGGTGTTACCCTTGGCATGGTGACTTTTGATGATTGTTGCATAGGCTTTGAGGGATGTTCTTGTGTAACTTATCCACTTTTAGGGGAAAGTTCTTGTGTAACTCTCTCAATGACCTAGCTGATTTCCTTGAGCCGTACTACATGTGGTATCATGGTACTCGCTTGGGCTTTCAGTAGCCTTCTTCATGCTAGAATTGAGGGTAGGTTCTTGTGGGACTACATCAGTGGTTGACATAGGTTCTTGTGTTATGACATCACGAATCCAAGCATCGTGAGCTCATGGATTCCATGTGTCTTGAAGTTTTGGACCCAAATATAACATTCTCCTTGGTAGTAGCCTTGGGCCTCCAAGAGCTTCCTTGCGATCCATTGTGGGTGAGTCTTCTGCACTTGGACTATTGGCAATTGTCCTTGTTGGTGTGGCAATCGATGTCATCAGACGTTGCTCTTCGAGGGAGTTGTCCATTTGTGAATGGGGCAAGGAGGGGTTGAAAACCTTCCCATGGTTTTGGGAATCTAGAATTGTTGCCCTCTTTTGTAGTAGCATTGCGCAAGGAGGATCTCCTTGTACACCTACTGTTCATGAGACACCCAGGTCCACATACACAATGGGGGAGATAGTGGGAGAGAAGGAAGGAGTCTCACTTGTGGCTTTCTCACATACACAATGGGGGAATACACACAAACGTGGAGGCTGAAAACAGTTTTCCTCTTCTTAGTTGTGAAAGCCAAAAGAACTCTAGTGCAAAGAAATAGAAGAACCCTATATGTGGGTCTCAAACCAAACTCAACTAACTAAGGTGGCATACTAACTGAGCCACGAATAGAGTACATAAGGATAGCTGTCATCCAGCTATTATTCATGGGTGGTGTACCAACTGCATCTGCAACTAACAAGTCGATGACATAAATGCACAACGGTCACCCTGGCATATCATGAGTGGAGCTCGATATCTCAACACTCCCCCTCGAGATCCAATCCCAATTCCTGCACACCAAGCAGGTCTCTGAACTTGTGCAGCTTCTCTGCACCCAACGCCTTTGTGAATATGTCAGCTACCTGATCCTTTGTGCTGACATAAACTAGATCAATAAGACCTAGTAAAACCAGGGTAAAACCTTCTCTCGCACATAGTGATAATGCACCTCAATGTGCTTTGTTCTAGCATGATAGACTGGGTTATTTTCCAAGTGTATACTGCTCATGTTATCACAATAAATGACAAATGGCCCATCTTTAGACTGATGCATATCATAAAGTAGCTTATGCAACCAAGCTACCTCACATGTAGCCATTGCTGCACCCCTGTACTCAGCCTTTGTGCTCGACAAGGCAACTGTAGGCTGTTTCTTGCTGCTCCAAGTGAGTGCAGCACTCCCAAAAGAGAACACATATCCACTGGTAGATCGTCTATCAGAAATACTACCAGCCCAATCAGCATCAGTGTATCCATGCAACTGTATCTCAACCCCAGTCTCATAAAATAGTTCATACTTCAATGTGGACTTCACATACCTGGGAGCCTGCATAAACTGACTTACCAATCCAATAGCATAGCTCGAATCTAGCCTAGTAATAGTCAGATAAATCAAACTTCCTACTATGCGCCTGTACATAGTAGGGTCTTCCAAAAGCTCACCTGCATCTGCGCTCAGCTTCACATTTTGCTCCAAAGGAACTGAAATAGGCTTAGAACCTGTCATCCCATATTTGGATAGCATGTCCAATCCATATTGCCTCTACAAGAGCCGTATCCCACTTGGTGATCTAATCACCTCAATGCCCAAGAAATAACGCAGCTCTCCCAAATCCTTCATCTCAATCTTCTGCTTCAATAGCATTTTCACATGAAGGATATCTTCATCACTATCACTTGTGATGATCAAATCATCAACATAAATGACAAGCAGCATAATACATTTCTCTATTTTTCTCACATAAAGTGAGAAATCTTCCTTGGAAATCTGAAAGCCAATAGTGACAAGATACTATCCTATCTTGTCAGACCATGCTCTAGGTGCTTGCTTCAAGCCATACAAGGCTTTCTTCAATCTGCAAACAAACTCAGGATGAATAGCATGAACATAACCTGGTGGCTGCTCCATAAAGACCTCTTCTTGCAAATCACCATGCAAGAAGGCATTCTTTACATCCATCTGATGTAAAGACCATCCCTTTGATGCAGCCATAGTAATGACTGCTCTTATGGTTACCATCCTTGCAACCGGACTGAATGTTTCTTCATAATCAATGCCATATGTCTGTGCACACCCCTTGACAACTAATCTTGCCTTGTATCTGTTCACAGAACCATTTGCATTATGCTTCACCTTATAAATGCACTTACAGCCAATTGCATTCTTGTCTTTAGGCAAAGGCACCAATTCCCATGTAGCATTTGCTTCCAAGGCATCTATTTCTTCATCCATGGCTTTCTCCCATTTTTTTTTTCCCATGGCTTGCTCAAAAGAAGTGGGTTCTAGTTCCTGTATCACTTTGACCATATAGGCATAGTGAATGGCTGTAAATCCATCATATTTCAGCCTATCCACAGGATACCTAGCTCTGGTAGGCCTGTGCAAAATAGGCTCACTTCCAGGTGCTCTCAAAACATCCCTGGTCTTCCTTACTGTAGGTGTAACAATAGAAGGAATACCCAACTCATCATCAATGCTCTGTTCTGAGCCACTGGATTCACCATCCACATAAGAGTGACCTACATTCACATCAAACATGGGCTGATCTACCTTCTCTTTTCCTTTTCGTGATACCTGCATACCACTATCTGCATTGCTTTGAGGAGATTCTCTTGATCTCAATCTGCCTGTCCATGGTGAAGTATGTGAACCACTGCTATAGGACATTGCAGGTCCACTAATATTTTGTGATTGCTACTGTGAATTCTGTGCAGCATTACCATTTTGTGCATCTACATCATCAATCACATTTACTGGTTTATACCAGCTGCTCATCTCATCAAAAACAACATCTCTACTCATTGTAAACTTATGAGCAGAAGGGTTATAGCATCTATACCCTTTCTGCTGTGCAGAGAATAACCAATAAAGATGCACTTCTTAGCTTTTGGATCCAACTTGGACCTCAACTCATCTGGCACATGAACATAGGCAATGCAACCAAAAATTTTCAAATGAGAAATATCTGGTTTCCTACCAGTATACATCTCCTCTGGCATCATGCCATGTATTGCTGTAGTGGGAGTCTTGTTCATTATGTAAACTGTTGTAGCAACTGCTTCAGCCCAATAATAATCTGGTAGGTCTTTTTCATTTAGCATGGCCCGAGATACCTCTCTAATATGCCTGTTTCTCCTTTCTGCAAGTCCATTTTGCTGTGGGGTATGATTGCATGAATATTGCTGCTTTATGCCATGCTTCTGTAGGAACCTTGCAAACTCATTTGAGAGGTACTCTCCCCCTCTATCTGACCTTAGGCATTTTATTTGCAGGCCTGTTTCTTTTTCAACCATATCTTTAAAAGCTTTGAAATGCCCAAACACTTCACTTTTCCTTTTCATAAAATACACCCAAACTTTTCTACTGTAGTCATCAATAAAAGTGACAAAATAATGACAACCTCCAATAGATGCAGCTTAGTAGTCCACACATCAGAGTGGATTAATTCCAATGGCTTCTTACTCTCTTGAACATGTCTAGGAAATGGTTTCCTTGCCTGTTTTCCAAATTGACAGGCTTCACATACCTTATGCATTTCTGCAACCTTGAATTTAGGCAATCCTGCAACAATATTTTGGGCTTGCATTGATTTAAGTTGTTGTACATTAACATGACCAATGCGTTTATGACAGATATCAATATCTGCAACTACATCGGTCCCATGTGCAAACATTGCTGCACTCAATTCAGGCATGTCCACATCCAATGTAAACATCCTGCCCTTCTTCTTTCCTTTTGCTATCAAGCAACTGTTATTTTTCATATCCTCAACAAAGCATCCATGAGGATTAAATCTGACCTGCAAGCCTTGCTCAACCATTTGACCAACAGAAACTAGATTCTTGGTGATATTCGGGACATGAAATACATCAGACAGGTAATTCTTTTTCCCATCCTGCCTTGGCTTGCGTATTTGTGCTATACTTTTTTGCCAAAGTATCCCATGCCTCCTTTGGCGTACTTGCATCCTGAATATGCAAAATCATAGAATCTGAAATACTGATAGACAGCCAGTACATAACTTTTCTGGATCTCTCACACCATCCTTTAAATTCCTGCAATTCTTGCAGCTTTCTCACATACACAATGGGGGAATACACACAAAGGTGGAGGCTAAAAACAGTTTTCCTCTTCTTAGTTATGAAAGCCAAAAGAACTCTAGTACAAAGAAATAGAAGAACGCTATATGTGGGTCTCAAACCAAACTCAACTAACTAAGGTGGCGTACTAACTGAACCACGAACTAGAGTACATAAGGATAGCTATCATCCAGCTATTATTCATGGGCGGTGTACCAACCGCATTTGCAGCTAACAAGTTGATGACATAAATGCACAATGGTCACCCTAGCATATCACGAGTGGAGCTCGATATCTCAACAGGGAATGGGCTTGGGAAGAAGTGGAAGAGCAGTTGGCATCGAAGGCTCACCTTCATTCTGGTTAGGGTAATGGCTATGAGTGGAGTGGGGGTGGGACTCACAATGAATGAGGGGTTGGGATGTCTTCAGAGCTTCAGGATTACCCTCCTTCAAAACTTCCTTACCCTTTAAAGGTGGCTGCACTGTAGGGGAAGTGGTGTACTCTTTATATAGCAGAATCAATTTGGTGCATCCACGGTACATGAGAGTGGCGATGCACGCTTCCCTATCTACACTTCTTTAGGTCACAATGGGTGACACCCAATCCATATGCTCTATCTCATAGATGAACCGATAGGTTGGGTGCATGGTAAGTGGTACACTTGCATGTGCTAAATAGTGGTGCCCCAATAGTAATATTTTAGCAACAAGTAGAGGGGTGATATTTTTTTTTTAAATGCATGTAATTGAATCATGGATGAGTGAAATCCTTTACCAACTAACTCAGTGTAATGGATTGTTATGATTTTGGTGACATGCACTACATTGACTATAGATTCCATCTCTCACACACACCCGTAGATCAAACAAAAGTTCTACATGAACCAAGCCCTGTGTAGCACATGCAAAGCTTCCTTCCTAGACTTCTTCTTCCTTTTGCTGAAGTCTGCTTCTTCTATTGCTAATCATGAGCTGGAGTAAGCTGCAAATGAAACCCAACGACATCCTTCTTGCATGAGCAGGTGGACCAGGTGAGATGACATAGCTCTAGGATTGAGCTCTAGGACTGTTCTTTTTTTTGAAAAAGCTCATTGCTCATCCAGAAGTAGCCATTGATTGTGAAGCTTCCAAACATAGGACTATTATTTCTATAAAAACGAGCTCCTTACTTGTTTGTAGCATCCATTGTGAAGCTTCAAAATGTAGTACTGTTGTTTCTTTTAAATGAGCTTGGAGCCCTCCATTGTGAAACTAATGGTGAGGGCCTCTATAACAATGAGAGGAAGAGAATTCGTTAATACAAATGCATGTTCGGCTTGCGCATGCATGAAAATGAGCTGCAAAGATAGGACACTATTAGATAAAGACTTCATAGAAGAGCCTGGGTGGTGATGAAGCTTTTGTGTCATGCAGCAACAAATTAGCTTTACTGTTTCTTAACTTACACTGTGAATTGAGAGAATTGTATAGAAATCCCAACGAGCTACACTAACAAATCCCAGTATACAAATGCTAAACTATAGTATTGATAGTCCTCTGCTTGAACCTCCTGTCAAAGTATTTTTTCAATATATCTATATCTGTAATAAACGTTTCTATGTCTGTTTGTTTTTGTAAGTGTTTCTATCTATCTATTTCTGTAAGTGTAACACAATCTATATGTCTATCCATTTTGTAATTGTGTTTCTTTTTCTGTCTGTTTTTGTAAGTGTGTAACATAATCTATATTTGTTTTAACTGAGTCTTTAATAGTATATCTCTTTCCTTTTTTGCAGTCCATATTAGATGTTTGTCTAACTATGTTTGTATTTTAAATTTGTAGTATCAATATTCAATTCACTTTTTGGGGCAATGTCAAGGTTTAAAGCACCGCACATTGACTTGACACTCCATGCTAGAAGGTGTTTTGCAAGACCAAGGAGGAATTCCATGTAGAGTATGGCTTGAGCTTGGTGGGCCTGAACCCACACTAACTCACAGAACTTGATATTCTGGACAGGTTTTGGTATTGTTTTTTCCCTTTAACAAGGGAAGAAAAAACAAAGTGCCAGTTTGCAGGCCCAAGGTGTACTCCCAGCTTTTGGAATTTCATTTGAAGGTCTATCAAGAACCTCCGATCAACCTGGAGTTGCCCCTCTTTTTTGCGAGAGGATTTGCTTATGAGTATGAACAGGATGGTCGTACAAACGCGGTTGATTTCTTGGGTAGATTTTGCTGAGAGCATAATCTCCTTGGTCCAACATCAAGGCAAGCTCCAGCAAAAGTTCAACAAGTGGCTGAGTAGGAACAAGAAGGATAACAACGAGAGGAAATCTAGAACTCCTCTAGCTTCGCAAGCTTTTGTTGGTGGAATCGTTTGTTTTGATGGGAGCAGCCAAGTGTGGCCAACCCCAGGCACAGAAGATGCCAAGTCGAAGAATTTCAAATCTACACTGGTACTATTGCAAGACAAAGAAAATATGCTAGCTACGGCGAGGGAGGAATACAAAAAGGCAATGGAGTCTCTTGAGAAGGCAAAATGCTAGCTGCATGAAACTCGAGACATTAGCTCAGAAGGTGACGAATGATATGGCCAATGCCATGGAGGCATATGAGACTGCAACGAAAACAAAAAAACAGAATCTGCATGTCAGGATAGAAACATTGAAATCCATGCCTGCCTACATGGAGGCCGATAGCTCTGGCAATGTTTAGGCTACCATGGATTCTGCAGACGTATGTTGGTCTTGCCTGCGCAAACTTTGGTGCTTGAAAGACTTTGATTTTTCAAGCACCTAGGAGATAGTTTTTCAATTATTCATGTGTTTGCATGAAGAAGCGCACCGGCGGGAAGTGGATCTGAGGGAATGTGAGGCGCCTGTAGAGTTTGATCAGAAGATGGTCCAACATGTGTGAAGGAGAACCTCTACAACTCTGGAGCCTCCTATGTCATGCTAGCAGCAAGCCGCTAGGATTCCAATCCCTTTGATAGTTTATGGTTCTTATGCTGGCCTTGGCCATGATGAGATGAGGTACAAGGTGTTTGCATGCTACCATGCAAACAACCGTACCATCTATTTTGCTTTGCACAATTATGCACCATCAAGCAAGAGTGCATGCATCTGGGTTGTGGACAACAAATAATTGATGTTGCATGGTCACTGATGGTAGGTGCACATCGACCACCACATGAGGACACAAAACTACATGCTTCAATTGGCTTTGGAGGTAAGTTTTCACCAACACTACCTTGGCCATTGTTTAGAGCTCTAGCATAGCACTTACAGTATTTATTACAATAGTAGCACATCTTTGACCTGCACCATTGGAGCACATAACAAGTACTAGCACACCATTGACTTGCAGCGTTACTACACTGACAGGCACTATTGTAGCAGTAGTAGACCATTATTAGAGGAATAACATGTACTGGAACTCTTAGGAAGTTCTAGCTTAGCTTTGACCAGCTCCAATTGTGCACTACCAAGCGCTATTAGAGCACTATTATAGTAGTGCCAAGCACTGGGACTATATCAAGTTTTGGGATAGCCTTGGAGAACACTATTACAATACTATTATAGCACTATTAGAGGACTAACATGTACTTGAACTCTTGAAAAGTTCTAAACATAGCCTTGAAGAACACTATTAGAACACTATTAGATCACTATTAGAGGACTAACATGTACTTGAACCCTTGAGAAGTTCTAGTGTAGCTCTGACCAACACTAATAGTGCACTAGCAATTACTAATAGATCACTATTAGAGCACTATTATAGTAGTACCAAGCACTTGGACTATATTAAGTTATAGCATAGCCATGGAGAATACTATTACAACAATATTAGAGCACTATTACAGGACTAACATGTACTTGAACTCTTGAGAAGTTCCAGTGTAGCCTTGACCAATACTAAGTGCACTAACAAGCACTATTATAGCACTATTAGAGCACTAATAGAGTAGTACTAGGCACTTGGACTATATCAAGTTATAGAATAGCCTTGGAGGACACTATTACAACACTCTTAGAGCACTATTAGAGGACTAACATGTACTTGAACTCTTAAGAAGTTCTAGCATAGCTCTTACCAACACTAATAGTGCACTAACAAGCACTATTATAGCACTATTAGAGCACTAATAGAGTAGTACTAGGGACTTGGACTATATCAAGTTATAGCATAGCCTTGGAGGACACTATTACAACACTAATATAGCACTATTGGAGGACTAATAGGTACTAGAACTCTAGTAAGTTCTAGCATAGGCTCGACCAACTATCAATGCACTAAGAAGCACTATTAGAGCACTATTAGATCACTAACAAGCACTATTTCACCACTATTAGAGGACTAACAGGTACTGGGACTCTAGTAAGTAGTAATTGGGCACTGTTAGAGTACTAAAATGTAGAAAGCTCTATTAGAGCACTATTATAGCACTAATTGAATACTAACTTGCACTAAAAAGCATAAGTACAGCATGAAGTAGGACTAGTAGAGCACTA
Organism: Dipteris shenzhenensis; assembly: GCF_047967505.1. Classification (NCBI taxonomy): domain Eukaryota; kingdom Viridiplantae; phylum Streptophyta; class Polypodiopsida; order Gleicheniales; family Dipteridaceae; genus Dipteris; species Dipteris shenzhenensis. The sequence continues at coordinate 49,816,640 of NC_141600.1, read as the reverse complement.
TTAGAGCTCAAACAAGAGTTACAAATAACATAAGCACTATTAGAGACTATTTCCTGCATTTAAGTCTTATTAACATTCAGTCACTTGACTGTTGTTACTTGCAAGGCAACAAATGTCTCAATCAGGTTCATCACAGAAGCGGTCTCTGAGTGTGGCTGTTTATCTCCACTTGACTCCATAGGGAAGGAGGATGCAAGTGAAATGCACAGTAGTGGAAAGGGGAATGCCCCTCAAGCTGAACAGAAAGAGAGAGAGAAATCCCCTGCAGGGGACGATGAACCTTTAGGGCAGGATGTTTCTATAAAGGAGGATGACGTGCTGCTGCAGAGTTTTTTTGGTAAAAGAGCAAAGAAACGAAAGACAGACGGATTGGAGAAAGGTGAGATAGTTTTGGCTTTTCAGTAATTTTAGAGTCGGAAGATGAACATGTGCCTAAAATTTACAGTAGTCTATGCCTTCACATGTCTCAAGGTGTAGAAGAACCCTGCAGACCAGGAGTGGGAGCCGCCAGCAGGGAGCAAAAGGAAAAAAGTCATGAAGTTGCTGCAGGCTCCAATGCCAAGCCTACAGATGTTTTGGTAGAAAACCAAAGCACACCGATGCCTCCACGAGGTAGTGCTGCTAGTCTGAAAGCAAAAACACGGTCCCCACATAAAGCCTAGAGCCTGCAAGAAGTTGTAGCCCCAGATGGCCCTATGGGCAGTGAAGACTTATAGCAGCTTACATTGTATCGATTATTGGGCATGCTCAGTATCACGAGCTTTGACAAAAAACTCAGTATTCTGAGACTTGTATGGATCTATGTAAAGTTTATCAATTTGAAGCATTTTGTGATTCCATCACTGGCAGTTGTATGATTTTGTGGTTACACAATTGAAATTCTGTCTCTGCTTTACATGTGCTTTCAATTAAGAGTGTTAGCACACTGCAGTGGATTTATTTGTCATTGATCTTGTCTTGTATGTAGTAAGATTTGAACTAGTTCATCATCAATGCCAATGTGGATTATTTCAGTTGTTCAAGTGTCCTTCAAACTAAAATGCCTAGATTTGAATGAATCCAGAATAGTTACAATAGGTATTTCAACATGTGTTCTTAAAATTTATTTATCATTAGTATTTAAAATCTATTTTAAATTATAGACTTAAACATGTATTTAATTTATGTCCAGATATACTATTTTTGAAAATTGTATTTAAAACTTGATTGACTATTGGAATCCTGTGCTTAAACTTGTCATGTTTATCTATCCAGATGTATTTCAGCCAGACAATGTGGTCCAAGATTTGATGTATGTGGTAGAAAGGGAAGCAGGCTTGTAGTTGGCCATCCACATCAGGAGCTACCATGAAAAGAAAGCATGCCAAAAACGTATCACTAGGAGGCAGAAGAGGCAACAGAGGAGGGAAGAAAAAAAATGGGATCAAATTCACAAGAGGTGTCTAAACATATTGGAAAGACTGAAGCCGCAAAGCCTTCAAGACTTATAGACATCCCTTTGATGGATCACCCGCAACTCCTATCCCTACCTCCACCTCTAGTGATTCCACCAATAGTGGTACCAGTGCCTCCCCATCAAGAAAGAAGAGCTATAATCTTTGATTTGAACGGCCTACTAGTGAAGGTCGTTGAGTCGTATCATGGCGATGCACCCCCATCCTATGCACACTTGATGGAAAGCAATGGTGGGTGCATGGGATGGACCGTGTTTATTCGTAATAATAAAGATATGTTGCTACTTCCTTTTTGCGGCTTCTGATGTTGTAGTGCACTTTCTTATCATTTCCCTGCAAAATCAATTCTCCAGTATCCCACTTTTGAACAGCCTTCACCTTGCATAGCCAAGGCCTTCCCAAAATCAATGGATAGGCATGTGCATCTGACTTGGTAGGGATCACCTGAAAAGTAGTCGACACAGAATTTCCATATACATCCACTTCTAGATTCTTCACAACTCCCAAGGTCTTAACCCTAGTATTGTCAGCCAATTTGATGCGATAATGCGATAAGGAGAGGTAGTACTAGAGTATTTTAAATCAGCATCTATCATGGTCTTCTCACTTATGACATTCATCGATGCACCTCCATCAATGTACACATTAGAAATCACTTGACCATCAATGATCACATCAACCACAGGTACATCATCACCAACATCTATATCTACCTTTTGAATAATAGGAATGGCACTTTTCTTCTTTTTCTTCTCTGACTCTCTTGTGCTTGCTAGCTTTCCCCATTCCTTCTGTAGTTTTGGAGACAAAGCAATGAGCTTCCTTTTCTTTAAGGTCGGACAACAAGTTGTTAGATATCAATGCTCCACTTTCATGTAACTACGCGAGAACCAGCTAACTCTACTTGTAAGCCCCCCATATGAGGAGAAGGCATTTAAGTAGCTAGGTTATCAGGTAGGTCCTAGTTTGGACACCAGATGGGGGCCATGTGTGGCTTGATGGTTGGACAGCTTCAGATAGAGTTGGCACACTACCAACTAGGCTACATGCAAGTGTGGGAAGGCATCCCATGATTGACCGCACTAAGGGTAGATGGAGCATTTCCTGGGGCAGCCCACTCTCGAGCTGTAGGGTTCGCTTGGAGCCCCCGATGATCCTAGATGGCTCTGGGTTGAACGAAAATCGTAGGTGAGTTGCTCTATTCTACACCACGGTTCTATCGTGTGGTCGATGGCCTATTTCGTGACCTCCAGTCAACCGTTTTGGGTCGACTAGGTTGGTCTCCCAATTGGGTCTAACTGACTACGACTGGTGGCTATATAAGAGCAAGCCCGTGAAGCCCATCATCATCACTGGCTACAGCAACCCTGATTCCTTAGCATCCAGCCTCCGTCCTCTACTGTTTCCAGCATGCCATCGAAGCTTCTCACACAGGAGCGCACAGCTGGGAGGCAATGCCATCTATTGTATCAGTTTTACAGTAATCAAATTTGTGATTCTCCATACTATCTGCTTTTCTCTCTTGCATACGAGATCTTGTTATCTGTTGAGTACAGATGTTGTATTGTTTTCTTACACAAGTCATGGCTTCTAATGCCTTGTCCTAAAGGAAAGTTTGACTGGCTAATTCTCCTTCTAGATGCCTTCTTTTTCTTACTATGGTGTTCCTCTTCCTGATGTTCCTCATCTACTTCTTCCTTGCTTTCTTCTTCTTCTTTTGCTTTACCACGCCCCCGTTTAGCCATCATTACCGAGTCTTTCCTCATCCCCTAAAGAAGCTTCTAACAAGGATACTTGTTTTTCTTCTTTCTTTCTCAATCTAGGACACTCGGAGCAATAGTGACCTTTTTCATTACATTCATAGCAAGTGACCCCACTCTTATCTCGAGGCCTATCTTCACTCTTTGGTGCTCTAGGTTGTCGTGCATTAACCAAATGCAATTTCAAATCAGCAAACTGTGCCATCAATTGGGAGATATTATGATCTAATTCAAAGAACTTTTGTACCTGAGGAGTGCCCATTACCTCCACCTTAGAAGTTGAAGCTATTGAAGACACAAAAGAGGGGGTGGTAGCAAGCTAAGGGTGTCCACTTCCGGACCACTTTCGGGTGAGTGTGACACCTGCTCGAGTGAAAATACAAAGGTTTTGCTTCGGTCTCCAATACCTCGATCGAGGTATTAGTTCCAATGAAAATCACACACGAGGACAACCGAGCCAAGCCAATACCTCGATCGAGGTGCTGGGCTTTTTTCACCGGACTGAGCCTATACCTCGATCAAGGTTTGCTGGCAAGCCACCTATACATGCCACATCTACCTCGTTCGAGGTATCCTGGCAATCCGGCTAAACCTCGATCGAGGTAATGTGGCATGTCCAGCATACCTCGATCGAGGTATGTGCCATCCGACAGGGCAGCCGACAGGGCAGATGACATACCTCGATCAAGGTATGCTGGACCGATGACTTGGCCGCATGTCGAATATGTCAATCGAGACATGTGGCATCCGACTGCTGCCGACATACCTCGATCGAGGTATCGTGGCATATCAATACCTCGATCGAGGTAGATGTACCGAGATGTATGGGCATGTCACAATACCTCGATCGAGGTAGATGTAACGAGATGTATGGGCCATGTCACAATACCTCGATCGAGGTATCGTGGCATGTCTATACCTCGATCCGATATGTATGTTGCATGCGAAATACCTCGATCGAGGTAGGGAAACCCTAAATTTTCTTATAAAAGGAGAGCGACCCCCCTCATTCTGCATACCTCGATCGAGCTCCTCCCCATCGACCGATTTCGGATTTGCGGGACGTCGACGGAATTGCGCCAGCGACGGAGAGCGACCGACGGACATCGACGGAGATGGACGGAGCGAGAGAGTCCAGGTAGGGTTTTTTTTATGTAGCATTTTTTTTTGCTAAAATTTAATTAAATTTTAGTTTATAGGAAAAATTATAAAAAATTTCTAAATTTCAAATGCATTTTAATGTTTTTTGAAATTTTTGAATCACAAAATTTTTTATTTAAAATGTAAAAATGATTTTTTTAAAAAAATTAGAGCTATTTTTATTAAATAAAAAAACGTTCATAGGAATAATTATAAAATATTTCTAAATTTCAAATGCATTTGTAAATTTTTTTAAAATTTTTGAATTACGACATTTTTAATTTAAAATGTGAAAATTTTAAATTTAAAAAACGTTCAAATTTTAGTTCACAGGAATAATTAAAAAATATTTTTAAATTTGAAATGCATTTAAAAGTTTTTTTTAAAATTTTCAATTACGACATTTTTTATTCAAAATTTGAAAATGTAAAAATTCTATTTTTTAAAATCATCTTTAAAAAAAAAGAGATTAAAGTTATTTTTTAAATTAGAGCTATTTTTAATTAAATAAAAAACGTTTGAATTTTAGTTCATAGGAATAATTATAAAATATTTTTAAATTTGAAATGCATTTTAAAGTTTTTTTTAAATTTTTGAATTACGACATTTTTAATTCAAAATGTGAAAATGTAAAAATTCTGTTTTTTTAAATCATCTTTGAAAAAAAAGAGATTAAAGTTATTTTTTAAATTAGAGCTATTTTTATTTAAATAAAAAAACGTTTAAATTTTAGTTCATAGGAATAATTATAAAATATTTCAAATTTCAAATGCATTTTAAATTTTTATTTAAAAAGTGAAAATGTAAAAATTAGGTTTTTAAAAAATCATATTTGGAAAAAAAGAGATTAAAGTTATTTTTTTAAATTAGAGCTATTTTTATTGAAATAAAAAACGTTTAAATCTTAGTTTATAGGAATAATTATAAAATATTTTTAAAATTGAAATGCATTTTAAAGTTTTTTTAAATTATTTTTGGAATTACGTAATTTTTTATTTAAAATGTGAAAATGTAAATATTTTGTTTTTAAAATCATCTTTTAAAAAAAAGAGATTAAAGTTATTTTTTAAATTAGTGCTATTTTTATTTAAATAAAGAAACGTTTCAATTTTAGTTTATAGGAATAATTATAAAATATTTCTAAATTTGAAATGCATTTTAAAGTTTTTTTTAATTATTTTTGGAATTACGTAATTTTTTATTTAAAGCCTAAAAATGTATATATTTTGTTTTTTGAAATCTTCTTTTAAAAAAAAGAGATTGAAGATATATTTTTTATTAGTGTTATTTATATTTAAATAAAAAAACGTTTAAATTTTATTTTTAAAAATGATCTTTTAAAAAAAAGAAAATAAGAGTTTAAGTTAGTGAAGTTTGTATTTAAATGTCAAAAAGTATATAATTTGTTTTTTAAAATAATCTATTTAAAAAAAATTATAAGTGAAGTTTACAAATTACTAAAGTTTTGAATTTAATATAACGTTTAAATTTTGTTTTTAGAAATCATGTATCAAGAACAAGAAAATAAGAATTTTGTTAAAATAAGAAAATCATGTATTAAAAACAAGAAAACAAGAACAAGAAAAAGAGAGATTAAAGTAGGTTTTATGCTATTTTTGAAATTGGTGCTATTTTTATTTAAATAAAAAAACGTTTAAATTTTAGTCTTCAAAACCATCTTTTAAAAAATCATCTTTTATGTGGAATATTATAGATTATATAGTTGGTTAAGAGTTGTTTCATAATTTAGGTAGAGTAAGTAGGCTGTATAAAACACCACATGGGCATTATCCCTAAAACACCACACCACATGGGCAAAGACCCCAACACTAGAGTGGTTAGATGCATAAGCATATGGCTAATTGGATCTTCTAAATGCACCAGCACATCGAAAACACATACGTAATTTATGATTGTCCAAAGGTCTCCTCTCTCCCCAAGCATGGGAACCAAGTGATGATCTAGCGCGAATGGCCACTAGTTGAGGTGGATTGCCCAACCAAAATAGATAATATTGAAAAGGCTTAATTATTTTCGCAAAGTTCTCGCTTTAAAAGGTCTGTAGTGTCAACCCGCTCTCTTTTTTAATGTGTAGTCTGAGAAATACTAGATGCACCTTGCTTGTGTATCGTTCAAAGTAATGTATTAGGTATCCTTCTATCTCCTCCACATCTATTGCAAACCCAAGGTAGTAAAGCATTCAAAGAAGGTCTTATTAACCAAACCTCTCCACTATCTGTCCTTAGTATAGGGGCCATAAGTGGACAATGTGGTCCTTACACCACATGTGGAAAAGTTTCATATTGGATAAAAAGTGAAAAAAGGGAAACATATAAGGAAAAAATATTTGAGACATCTAAGTTTAAAAATGCAACAACTAGAGTTTGAAAAAATTTTAATCAAAATTAAGAATTTTTAATAATATTGAGTTTGATAAACATAATATTGAGCCACACATTTGGCCCATCTACCGGTAGGTGCATAGGATGATCCCAACGACATCCTACCTCATCAAGGAGTACGTACAAATAGTTTTCATTACGTAAATAGATTATAAGTCATATTGAATAGAATATTATTTTCATTACCCAAATAGAATATTAATTTCCATGTGTTTTTTTTGTGCATGCACCAACCAGTGCACAGGTTCTAGCACCACTATTCGTATGTAGATAGAGATGCTGAGAGCTGAGATGAGGGCACTGCAGGATGCTAGGGCACCCCCTCACTTGGTTGCGAGTCTAGATTCAGTTATTGAGGCTCTGGGTCGATTGGACACAGTTGAGGACGTTGTGGATAGCTTTCAGGCACAGGCTGAGGCAGAGATCACTGGTGGTGGCTTGGATTGGAGAGCCATTCGACAGTTGTTTGAGCGTGAGTCACATCACAGGCAGGCCTTAGAGATATGTTTTGGGATGGTCACACCGAGGCGATGCGACCACGATCAGGGCTCTCCTTGCATATTTTACGTTGTAGGCACCCCATCATAGCAGCACACATTTATCCGAGATATCTCACTGTGAATGGTGGTCGATTGCCTCACAACCGTCAGATAGCCAGGAAGAGTCTACATAAGAGAATATCTATAAGAGGGAGAGAAGGCTCATGGAAGAGGCTTGAGGGGACTAGAGCTATAGCAACATGAGGCCTAATGGTGGAAGAGATGACGAACAAGGGAGAGGAGGGCTCCTTTTATAGAGATTTTGTTACCCTCCTTCACCCATTTACAATTGCTGCCTATAGATTCCTTTCCCCATCAAGCTCGTATGTTACCATCCATGTCCTTTTTGGCTACTCTTGCCATGTGTCCCATCAAAAGATGCTCAAGACTCTTAAAATATTGAGAAAGTCAAGAGTCTCCCCACATGGAGCCCATAGGGACCCTCTCTTTTCCATATGTCCACATCCTCCTTATTCCACATAGGAATTCTAGAAGGATTCCTCTTAACTCCACACTCCTCCACATGCCTTCCACATGCTTGGCATGTGATCTCTCTTATATTATTGAAACACATGGACATGAGCCCACCTCTTTATATGACTCACTCTTCCTATTTTCTAAAAACCCCATAATATCCCATACACAAATAACTCTCACCCCATACCAAGGTATTTATAATTCATACCTATGGTATTTACAATGACCCATTCCATCATCCTCTGAATCCCATACAATATCTTTGAAAATCAAAATAAGTGAGAGCCGCTAGGCTATCACTTGATACTCAAACTCTTATCAAACATAGAAGAAAACAATACCAATGCCAAATAAAAAATATCAATTTTTGGTGTCATAATACACCACTTTTTAGTAGCACCAATTTGTAACATCATTTGTAGCATCACTAATTAGTAGAAGCATCATTATTACTAATTAGTAGCATCATTGGGTAGTACTAGTAGCACAATATACACCACTTTTTAGTAGCACTATGTACTAGCACTAGTAGCACAGTTATGTAGCACCAACTACCAGCTCTAACCACTCATATAAGCCAATTACTATATACATGGAATGAAAGAGTGGTAGCCATTCAAAGTATAGCAATGCACACTATTGCAGGGACAATAAAGTGATGTTCCCAATCATTCATGAAAGTATGAGAAGATGTTAGAACTATGATGTTTACATCTCAAATGACATGCTATTGTATATGGCTTCATGCACCTCATCCGACATGAAGAATAGCTTGTCACCATCCATAAGTTCCACCATGGGAAACTTTATAGCTCTGACAAGGTGAGAATACAAAAAAACCTCGGGTTTATTATCAAGAAGGTAGTAATAGTTATATGCCTTCTTTCCATAGTACAACCCCTTCACTACAAAACCACCAGATGAAATTATGTTTCCCCATCCTTCAAATCTCAATTCACAAGCTCCTTCTTGGCAATGCTCTGTAGGACATAGAAATCTACACCCTCATCATTTTTTGCCTCTGCATTGACTGCAAAATTGTCTCCAACATAAAGAACATCACTCAGTGTATCATGATGTCCTTCATATGCAGGATCATCACAAGGGTGTTCTTCAACTTCCATGTCCTCTCTAGGGATAATAAGTTGATATTCCCAACCTATCACATATGCTTTATTGCAACATCTATTCCAAGAACCTAAAATGCAAGCACAACCATAGCATGACAACTTTTGCATTTTGAGCTCTATGCATTTGTGCTCTGAGAATCTAGAGACCGAGTGCAACAATCGCATTAGGGGAATAGGAGCATAGTCCCATGCTACTGATCTATCCACTTCTCCTACCTTCCCCTCCCAGAACAACCTTCTTATATTCATGTCATCTTTAGCTTAGTTAAGGAAGGGTACCTTGCAACAAAGAAAGCAAGGCGTCTCGCTTTAAACTGGGAAGCTACACCATCTGATCAAACCCAATGCTGCTTTAGTGCTAAATCTTGTTCTGCCAACCAATTGTGATGTAGCATAAAATAATGCTAAACAAACAGAGTATCATTGACCTTGTCATTAGATATGTAGAAATGGATGGTTTTTTGAACCTCACCTCTTGTCCAAACATATGTTATTTGAAAAAGAATATTGACTTGGTTTGACTGCCAGTGCATAGATTGTATTTCATTTTGTTCCTTAAAGGTGTAATTTTCTACAAAATCCACCACAAACACAACAACATCTTTAGGAAACCTTTGCAAACACTCTTTAAATTGTTCAGCTTGCCACTTGTATATGAAGTTGTGCTTAATGAACTTCTTCATGCAATTCCGAGACATCCGTAATAAGGCACTACATGTCATTTTCTTGAATGTGAGCACCTTTCCTATTTTGTTCTCCCCTTGTTTTCCAATAGTTATGTCTAAATGCTCAAAAACCTTAATGGAAACATGGTGGGTAGAGTCAGGCTTCTCTTATGGACAAGCCAGAAATTCTTTTGGCCCACAACTAGTACATTTTCCCATGAGGCATTCCAAGTAATGATACATGCTTCCTGAAGGCTTCTGACACAACACACTTTCCCAAAAGCATGTAATGCCAGTGTATGTATGATTAGGAGCTTTACAAACAGCTCCAGTACTGTCCCTTGCACATATTTCACAATTGCAATAACAATGTGCTCCATGCAGATCGGTGTTGGGACGACGCATGATATTGATGGAGTCTTTTAAGAAGGCCATTTGGACATGTTGAATGCAGCAACATGTATATCTATCATTCAATTTACAGACAAAAAATGGTTTTTATCATTCAAATGAGTGTTGTTGCATTGTGATGTCAGGATAATTTTTCTTGAACTCTATAAATAACTCAACCTGCACATGAAACATCTAATGTGATCAGAAATTTTATCTACAAAAGTGATCATATTAGGATCCGGCATCAACAAGTATCAACAAGGGCTAATAGGTACTAATTAGTAGGTTACTAAACCAACAAGCACTAACAAGCACTAACAGGCAGTAATAAGCACTAAGTGGGGCAATAACAAGCAACACTAGCAGCCTGCATGCAATACTAATAGATTCTAACAAGCACTAACAGGCATTATCAGGCACTAACAGGCAAAAACAAGCAATACTAGATAGCATTAAACTAACAAGCATGAAATAGCATGTCATTAAGTAGTACTAATTAGTGGGTTACTGAACAAACATGCACTAACAACCACTAATAGGTACTAAGGAGCAGTTTACTGAACTAACAAGGCACTGACAAGTATTAACAAGTACTAATTAGCACCAACAAGTATTAACAGGTACTAATTAGTAGGTTATTAAACTAACAAGCACTAACAAGCACTAATTAGTACCAACAAGTATTAACCAAGTACTAATTAGCAGGTTACTGAAGTAACAGACACTAACAAGCACTATGTGATAGTAAGTCAAAGTAACATGAAATATGTAGCACAAAGCACAAACAAGCACTACCAAGCACCAACAACTTATATGTGGCATTAGCAAGTACTAACAAGCACTAGTAACCACTATTAAGCAATAATAGAAACTATAGTGTTGCAATAAACAAGTAGTACTTGAAGCACAAATCAGCACTATCAAGCACTATGTCATAGTAACTAGACTCCACAACAAGCAATTAGTAGCACTAACAAGCAATGTCTCCTACTAAGTAGTAGTAGCAAGTAGGAATATGCCATAACTAGCATGCTTAGCAAGTACTCTATCACAATAAGTACCACTAAAAAGCAAATGTAGCACTAACAAGTAGTATGTCGTATGAAGAGAATGAAAAAGCAATATGTAAGTTTAACAAGCACTATATAGCACCCCCAAGCATGATTAGCCAAGTGGATCTGGATGATAAGGATCTTGATACAACACTCATCTGGGGAATATCAAGAAGATGAATAGGGTGTTTTATATAAGAATTTCTCCCTATTTGTTTATGGCATACATCCTTCTTATTGGGTGACACGCGAGTTTGCATTGACCAAAAGGAGGACACCAAGTCCTTCACTTCCTAGGTGATGATGCTACTACGTGCTTGCCGTTGACAAGTGGACGTTGACAAGTGGACAAGGGGAGATTTTCATCCTCCTTTAAAAGGACTCTAGATTTGGCTGCATAAAAATTCCTCCTATGAATGTTTAAAACTCTTAAAGTTGTTAAAATGTTTAGATTGGGAGCCCCTTCTATCCCAGCATTCACTAACATCATCAAATAGACCTTTTGAAAAATAGTTCATCTGATGACTTTGATCGCTTCACCGTTTCAAGGGTATTGCGAACACCACATAGGAGAGCTTCTTGAACACTAGATTCATCTCTTGATTCTTGTAGTTGAGCTACTCTCAAGGTAGGATGTGCCTGTAATCTATCCAATATGTCTCTCTTTGCTCAACTGTCCATTCTAGCTATTTGTTGAGCAAAAAACATTGCCACATTGTGACAAATTTTTTTCTCTTTCTTTCATCAATAGTGAGATCGGACTCTTGAAGCATTGCTTTGTTGCATTTTTCCCTTTTTCTTCTCGCTTCATATTCCCTTATACCTGCGTGTTGGTCTTAAGCACAATGGGTGCACGTTGAGGATGTGTAAATCCATGTAGAAGCAATAAGACACAAATGTAGTTGTTTATTCATAGAGTGGTTACATATATAGGCAACTACTGCCATCATGTAGGTGGATCCCAAATCCACAATCATCTCCTTGATTATCTCAATCAATCACCTCCTATGATCACTCACTCATTACACCAACCTAACACACCTAACTGGAACCTTCTAGCACACCTACACTCACACACTTCTTGCATAGGACTCCAATCCCATAGGCACACACACACACACACACACACATCAATTTGCCCCTTTATTCCCCCTCACAAATTGATGACCTCATCCCTTAGCAGTAGTACATGGGATGCTCCATGGCTTGCCCACTATCATGTGGTAGCACTCATGGCCCCAACCTGTGACTCACTCATAGGATTCTTAGTTTACAACTGGGACTATGTATGTAAAGACCAATGAGCCCAACAAGGAAAAATCTCAAAAGACTGACAATCATTTAAGGATGGAATTTCCATGGCAGAGAACCATTATTGACCTCATACACACATAACTCAGAAAACATATGGATCCTTACCCTTGTCGAATTTGACTTGGGTGTTGTAAGCAGTGACAGCTTGAGTTTTGACATTCTCTGGTTCTTCTTCTTCTTCAGTTTCTACTTCCTCAACAAGATTGGCTGAACATCTCTTTTTGCCATAACATTCCTTTCAAAGTGTCTAGGTTTGCCACAAAAGTTACATTTCATTTTGCTCTTTCCCTTGAAGTTGCTTAAGTTGCTTCTGGCCAATTGCTTCTGGCCAAATATGCCCCTTCTTTGTAATCACTTCTTTGTTTGATCTTTCTCTCCTCCTCCAAGAGTGATGCTTCAATTTCTACCAGACTTATCTCTGGAATATTGGTGAGTGTGGTTATAATAGTGCCATATTCTTCATTGAGACTTCTAAGTAAGATGGCAATGATAATATCTTCATCAAGATTAAACTTGATGCCAGATAACTATGTCAAAATGCTCTTCATTGAATTTAGATGTGAAGAGATGGTCTCCCCTCTATCCAATCTTAAGTCAAAAAACTTGATAAGCAAGCTATACTTAGAACATCTTCCCTGTGCTCCAAAGACATGCTCAAGATGAGTCCATGCAACATGAGCAGTCCCACATCTATCAATGTGTCGAATAAAGGAATCACTTAGACCAAGAGCAATTATAGCAAGAGCTTTTTCAGCTTTTGGAAGCCTTGAAGCTTCTCCTTCTCTAGTTGTAGGTTTAGTTTCTTTACCATTTGCTACCTTCCATATTCCCTCATTCATGAGAATAAACTTCAGTTTTGTTTGCTAAGTGTGGAACCCCTCTCCTTCAAACTTCTCTATTTTCAGTTTGGAAGCCATTTAGGGAGGTCTTACCAAATTAATGGCAATGTCTAATCCCTTTACAAAAGGTCAATCTTTTTGAACAAATAAATCACCTTTATAGATGCAAATTGCAAGATAAGAATTTTGAAAAACCTAATTGTTTGGCATAATCATAACGAATTGGCTTCTCCCAAAACCTCTTGACTAGAGTCTTTTTCACCTTTTACTTTGTCTTTGTAGTCTTCTTGATTTTGGAAGAGCTTTGAGAACTTGAGGTTGGCATGTTGTCAAGAGATTAGCACCAACTAAAATAACATTTTGTGAATTGAAATGACATACTTTGAATTGATTTTTGGAAGAATAATCTTTGAACTGAGTGTTTTACTCCTCAAGCATTTAGTGTAGCATAAAAAACTCCAAAAAATGCACTAGAAATGCTTGTAGAGTACATGTAAACTTGGAGGATGAAATTCAACTAGATGAGAGCAGCTCTTTGAGGGCTTTTGTTGCACAATGAAAGATATAGGACTAGAGAAGACCCAGTACCAAGCTTGGGTGAAAAGTCGCACCAGGTTGCCATAGCCAGAAGCTCCAAAGTTGATTGGTTTTTTTGTCTGTACACCTCAATTACTCAAGCATTTGCCTTCAGATTTGAGCTGTGGATAGCTCTTGGTGTCGCCCAGCTTCCTCTGAGAGGAATTACCAAAATGTATCTCCAGCAGGTCGCATTTGAAGAAATTGCACTGACTATATATATTATTGGCACAGGCTGTAGAGCACTCACTTCACAATTCCTTCAAGGTGGACGTGCACCCTAGTGAGGGGAAGCTATAGTAGGAAGGGCTTGGGAAATGGTGGCCTATAGGTGGAGAACAAGCCTAAGGAATTTCAGGAAGGAAGGAAGGAGAGAAAATCTTCATTTGGGGAAGATGAAGAATCTAGGAGAATCTTAGTGGAATCCAAGAGGACTCAAGGAGGTTCAAAGAAGAGAACTCAAGGAGGCTCATGGAGGCTAAGTGGCTCTGATACCAATTGTAAATCCATGTAGAAGCAATGAGACTCAAATGTAGTTGTTTATTCATAGAGTGGTTACATGTATAGGCAACTGCCTCCATGTAGGTAGATCCCAGATCCACAATCATCTCCTTGATTACCTCCTATGATCACTCACTCATCATCACCCCAACTTGACACACCTAACTAGAACCTTCTAGCACACCTACACTCACACACTTCTTGCATAGGACTCCAATCCCATAGGCACACACACACAAACATCAATTTGCCCCTTCAGGATGCAAGGATGGAGCATCTACACAAATCATTGTGGCTTCTTGAAATCATCTGTGTGCCCTCCATGTTAAAGAAAGTATGTCTAAACAGTCCAACACAACAACAACTGAGCAAGACGATCACTGAATAGATCGTATAACAATGTGTTTACAGAGAAATAAAACAATTGAAGAGCATGAGAGTGTGTAGGCTACGGTTGCTTAAAAGCATCAATCAAGAGACACCTAATAGGAACTAAACCCACAACCATGTTTCTTGTCTTCAGACAGCTGTTCAAGTAGAGAGCATTACCAGAATTGCAGAATCAACACAAACAATAGTGCATTTTCTATGAACATAAACAAACCAACATTGTGGAAGGAATTTATTAGAACTGTTTGAATTGGTATCAAAGATTTGATGGGAAGATTGGACACAAGACCAAAAACAAACTCACCAAATTTGATATATATATATATTTATTATTATATATATATATTATATTATATATATATATATATATATATAAAGAGAGAGAGAGAGAGCTCAAAGCACCTTCCTCTTGCACAAGTGAAAGACAAACAAACAGAGCAATGCAGGGAGGGAGAGCGAGAGAGACAGAGATAGAGAGGAGGTTGTGGGGGGAAGAGACACGATGTGGAGGTCGTTACAGGTTGTTACAAGAAGACGTGCAGCTGAAATCAGTTATGGGGTAGATTTTTAAATGCTCATACATTGTACACTATAGAGCACTATTAAAAGCACCAACATAGCAATGTCCCGGACACCACTTTTTGTACCACCTTATCATGCATCCACACCACAACTATGAGATTTTGTATTTCCTCCCTCACTATGAGTGTGCATTTGGGACTCATAGGGGAGGGGCTTTGCTACACTGGACTAATATCATCTACCATGGGTATAGTGTGTTGCCCAACTTTGACAAGCACATCCTTCATGTCTGTATACTTCTAGGCCATACAGTCCTTGTAATCTTGAAGGGGCTTGCTCCTCATTGGGGGTGAGGTTGTCTCCTCTATATACCAGTTGTGTCTCAGGCTCTTATGGTTATAGGTTCACTTCCTTAACTTTGGCTGGGACATTGTATCCTTGGAAGAAACTTTCTTCTTGGGTTCTCTTGGCCTACTGGTATAGGATGTTACGGTTGTCTAATGTGTAGGCCTTATATTGGGGAGGGACCTGTCATCCTAGGTCCTCCTTTTCTTTGTCCTCCTCTTCCTCCACTTTGGGGGTTAAATTCTATTTGCCCTTAGTGGAGGCTTTTGGGCTCCTTTTGGATCTATAGATATTTGGACCTAAAGATGGCTCTTCCATGGCAGTTATAGAGCCTACTAGAGCTGTAACTCTACACAACTGACTAAGGACAGACACTGGGGTGAGACCCCTATAAGGATAGTCCTTTAAAAAGTGTGGCCCTTGGCCGTTAAAGCATGACATGAGAGGGTATATTGCTCCCTTGTATGGGCATTCCCTTGCCATGTGTGGCCCTTCACATGTATAGCATTGGATCGAGGGCCTTTGTGCTAAGGAATTCATGTCCCTTTCCCTCTTGGTAAGGCAGTTGTCTAATTTACTGGGACATGTTGATCCTCATGTAAAATGTAGTGGCGTATGATGACACTTCCTTCTTGTACGGGTGAGATTCGGGATGGCTATGATTATGCTTAGGCTGTTCCCAATCACTAAGTAATTCCTCCACCAATAGTTGATTTACCAAGGTTATGCAAGGTGGGGGTGGTTGTGGGCCTAGTACGGGTGGTGGTAATGAAGCATGTTGTGCCCTATATTGCCCTTGACTAGCAAGAGGGACTCCTTGTGCATCCATTGGATTGGGTGGGGCCGTGAAGGCCAATTGGGGCTTGTTTTGGTAGATTGGTTGTGGGAGGACCTTTGGAAATCGGCATTGGGAGGTCTCATGGTTCCCACATCTATAGCAGTGGACACAATAGAGTGTTGGCCTTTCCCTATGGCAGGGGCACTCATTTGAGGGATGATTGCCATTGCATACCCTACAAAATAAGCCTATTACTAAAACATACAAAGAAAATAGCACCTTAAGCCCACAAGATCCAAAGTGAAATTTACATGTCCTTGAATATGGCAAGAAAAACTTGCATTACTTAGCCAGCTCGCCAAAATATCTACATCATCTATTTAGTCATACTATCACAACATCATTTTGATGGATGGTGTGATTGTAACCCTTTAACTAGCATCATGCTATGAGTCACCTGTCGAGGGTCGTCGATCATAGTTCAGATTTGTGTGCTCATAACTTTTAATTTCTTAAGACAATTGTATAGTATTCCTTTAGACTACTAACAACCAACCTGTAACCTACTAACAACCAATCCATGTGCCCAAGGAAACCATAAGACTCCTTACCCACCACCACTCTATCAAGCACATGCTGGGTAAATGAAAGTAGTTAATGATCTCGATGTGTGGTAGCAATAAACTTTTTAAGGTCTACACATAGTCAGATCTTGCCAATCCTTTTGATCACAATGACAATCAAAGACACCCATTCCATATGTTCGATTTCATAAATGAATCCGATGTCAATGAGCTTTTGAATCTCTTTAATGACAACCAAATAATATTTAGGATTCATTGGGTAAGGATTGTCAGATGGGTGTCACATCATCTCATCATGGGAATAGATTGTTTGCCACTTCAGGAGGTACCCCTTTCATGTCGGAATACTTCCATGCAAAGAAATCTTCATGTTCTTGGACGAGTGAGATTAGGGCTTCTTCTTGTCTCAACCTGAGATCATTGTGATGTAGATGGGTTTAGGGTCCTCATCTATTGCTTCCAAGTTTACCTCTTTCAACTTGGTCGAACCATCAAAACTTTGTTGATTTCATCCTTTGCAATTGTTTTGGCTTGATCTAGGAGTATTTTTTGTCTTGGATAGTGTAGGACTTAAATGTTTTAGGACTTGGTGTAGATCGGCATTATCATCCTTGTCATCATCCAAGTCCTTTTGCATAGGTTGTTTCTCTACAAGAGAAGTATTCTTGCTTCTAGTTTTGGGGGCCTTAGCATCCTCCAGAGGTTTAGCATCTGTAGGGGCTATTCTATGGCTTTAAGGGATCCTATTAGGTCCTTTAATCTATGTATCTTGGCTCCCCAATAGGAGAAAACCTCATGGTGAGTGGTGTTACCACTGAACCAATGCAAGTCAAATTTTACCCTCATTTCGCAATTCAGTAGATTCTATTTGGTGAGTTTTTTCATGTGGAATTTTCAAGTTTTTTCTTTGTCCCCATAGGTTTCCTATTACCCATTCAAGAGAAACTGTTATGTGCTTCCAATAGCATCTCAAGTCTCAATTTAAGATTAAAAAGAAATAGAAATACAAAATGGCTTAGTATAGCAAAAAATTTGACAAGTGTGTGTGAGCGAGAAGAAAATTTAGTGTATTGCTCCATTATTTTCATTAGAACTTCTCACTACAATTAAAGACAAAGAAAAATGGATGTAATTTAGTATAGCACATAATTTATGATTAGAAAGAAATGTTAAATGTGCAATGGTCATGCAATTCCATTAGCATGAGAGTAAATAATGTATGATGAAAGGGGGAAAACATATACATTAGTATAGTGCAAAAAAAGTGGTACATGTTCTAAAATCTATTGGAAAGAAAAGAAACACAAAATAGTGAAGTTCAATGCAAAGCTCAAAATTATTTAGGGAGATTGTACCACAAGCACAAAATACATACCGAATGGCTTATGATAGAATGTGAAGGTCAAAAGTGAAACTACTCTAAATTCTATGAAATATATAAAATATCTAAGACTCTCCATTGAAGAAAAAATTTGCAACAGATGGAATGCGGCCCCAAGTTGCCTCTTGAATCTACATTCTTTTTGTGGTTGATGTAGACTTTAGGATAAGTCAACAACTGGAAGATCTCTAAAGCAGTGAGTTGAAGCTTGTGAATTGTCATGCAATCCATGTTTTGTCCCAAGATACAAAGGTAAATGACATACATATGCTTGCATGGAACAGATGAGTTGAGGTTGGTGAATTGTCATGCAATCCATGTTTTGGCCCAAGACATGAAGGTAAATGACATACATATGCTTGGATGGAACAAATGCGCATTGTGATGAATGTTGTTTGAAGTCATTACAAGTACACGATGGTTCATTTGGAAATGTGTACTATATATGTCTTTCCCAAAGGATCATATTCAAAGCCCTCAACCACAAACTCTTCATCTTCATTCACATTCCACACCATTCTTGGGGTCACAATAGCTGCCATGTGTATGGAATGATCAATGTAACTATAGCTACTTTTGAGATGCTTGTTCTATGCTTCATCTTACGAGTATGACTACAGGTAGGATTTATGTTTCCAAAGATGTTTGTGGTTTGATCCCCACTAGATATTGTCATTTGTAGCAATGTTGCCTAAAATCTCAAAAACATCAAGAATAGAACCAAATCTTTATAGCTTCCTTATTTCTAGACTTGTCAAACTGACTCCCATTTGCACTTGCCATTGTTCAGGGGTTGTTGGGGCACTAATAATATTTTCACTTGGTGATCATGCATGTGTCACATCATTCCCAAAAAACCAAGAAAACTGCACTCTCTGACCATGGATGTAGTTTATTCTACCCTTGAAGTAAGGGAAAACATTTTCTTGCATGTTGTTGTCATTAATTAGTTTTCCACACTTATGACCTAAATGTGAAATCCATGATTGGAAATGCACCTTGATTCCTCACTCCACCCTATAAATGGCCAAACAAACATCATGAATTTCTTTTCCTTGCACCCAAACACACATGTCATGGACTTGTTGCATTGTTTGGACATGGGGGGTTGATGGAGGCATGTCTAGACTCTCTTCAAATCCTAGGAATCTTCTAGTAGATGCATGTGAACCTCTCCTAGCTTGAACCATATATTCAAAATCATGGCAGTGAGAGTCATTCATGCATGAGTGCTCTCCAAGCGTTTTCTTTCATCAAACACTCTCCACATCCCCTAGGAGATGTTGTTGATCACTACGTATTCTAGTTGTACTCACTGCATTGGTAACTCTAATTGCTTGATGAGGGCTAATGTAACTTGATCTTGTGTGGCCTATGCGGTGAAGAAATTTCTCTAGTGAAGGACCAGATCCAATATGCAATCTTGTGCATGTTGCTCACACCTTGCAATTTGTAACAATGTAGTTGTTGTCAAGTCTCCAACACATTAAGCAACATATAATGAGATTTGTCTTATATAATCTTATGATGCCAACCAACTCCTATGCTTTGACTCTACCAAGTTTGTGCATGGAGTATTGGCAAGTGCCTCTCTGTCCATGATCTGAAAATAAGTTCCACTAATTTAATAAATTATATTTTTAAATAAAACAAAATTTCAATTTTACAAATCACTAATGACGAAAATGTTTCAAAGTTACAACACTTTCCTAAAGCATGAAGTTACCCCAATGAGCGATCATGTCCTCCCACCATGATATCCATTGATCCAAGAATAGAATGTCATTTTAACTCGCATGGTTATTTATACACCATGTTCTAATGATCGGTGATTGCTCTTGTGCAGCTTCCTTTGTTTTTGCATCTCCATGCTCTACATAGCTACAAGTGGGGCCTCTAAACCTTTGATATAGGTATTTGTTAGGTATCCTTTGGAGACCTTATTCCCAATGGAAAATACATGACTTCTCTTATCCTTCCATAACATTTTCTAGCCAACCATTATAGAAAGTGTGAACTGCCTACCAATTCACCAAATCATAGCTTCTCCATTTTGACGGGTTCTGTTTGTTGCACCATTGGAAGATTGACCAGCCAAGCACTTTTAAACAACATTACGTGTGCATTGACATCCTCTTTTGGGAAGTCAGAGAACTTGGGGTACTTGACAGTCATGATTGGGTGATGAGTGTGGACACAAATGGGTAGCCGGTGAAAGGAAATCAATGGAGGATGTAGAGGTGAAACGGGGATACAACCTGACATGGTTCCAAAAAATCATGAGGGAAGAGAGCTAGAATCATTAGAATGCTCACATGTTGCAAGAGCGCTACTACTCACTTCCTCGGAGTCCATTAACTGGATGAAATTTTGAGAGCAACGTAGTTTGTGGTTTCTATGTTCAGCTCCTCATGTAGACATGTACTGCAAGAAAATGTAAACAATGTAGACACGAAAGCATAATAGGCAAGGTTAACGATCATGGTTGCCAAAGTGTTAATGGGATTTGTCTGCTATGATAACCGGTTGTATCAATACAATGTTTCTCTAATAGAGCCACCAACCAAGAAATGAAGCAAGCGATCGAGCGATAAACAATACTAGTCAAATTGTTGAATCAAATATGACGATACATTACTAAAAGAAACACAACAAGAACATACCACGATGAGCTCACAATCCAAAACAAAAAAATGAAGAATACAATGATTGAAGTTCCCCACAGAGTACTATGACTCAACTAACAGGTTTGACTGAGCAAGGGCACTTGTATTTCAAAAGTTTGGAATCAACAAATTACAAAGAGGGGCAAGGTACCCCTTATAAATCCTAATTACTGCCAGCAGTCATCGTAAGGTGCTATGGGATTTGAACTATTTGTCGTATCCTAAAATAGCTACGATCACACGAGCAATGCCACATTAACCAGGGGCACTACCGCATTGAATAAGGAGCAACCACCCTCCTTGATTGTGCCTTAAATGCTTGTCAGAGGTGGGTCTGGGTAAGGTGACTTTGACAATCGAGCCTGCCATGTTACTGGAATGCCTACCCAGTTAGGGTGGTCAGACTTGTTAACAATGGGGCTACCGCAACCTTCTAGTTATGCCATTCAAGCATCCAAGTTTCTTCTCATGTTCAACTATAGATAGTCTAATTGTGTGGGCTTCGCAAGCTTGGCAGTTGGCTCAACAGTTTGAGGGTCATGAGACCTCACATCAGAGACCAGGGCAGGGTGTAAACCATGAATGAAACACGTCAAATTTCCCTTCTCAAAAATGTCATGCACCAAAAGGGAAAGTGTCTAGAATCATTACGAATAAAGCATAAAATTTGGCCAAGTAATTGCCAGCTGAGGTAAAGCATAAAATTCAGCTAAGTAATCATAAAAGGGAAAGTCTCTAGAGCTATGCTCATCAGCTGTCTACACCACCACCAAGTGTGAGAATAATCCTATAAATGTATGCTGGCAAATATAATGCACTCCTCAACATCATGTTTGGGATAGAAGAAAAAGTAGTCTTCTAGATTCGTGAGCCATTCTTCCAGCTCATTGGGAATGCGTGTGTCACCCTTGAATTCATACATACTGCGCTTATGCTTGACATCTTTCACTGCATAATTCTTTCTTTGGTTGCACCCAATTGTAGGGGCATCATCATGATTAATATTCACATCTACCTTCTCTATGGAAGGCAACCTCACAACATAAAAGTTGACCAAATACTGCTACAAGAAATACAGTGGGGTTACGAGTAGTAGCTTCATTGCCCTTTGAACATACCAACTTCACACAGGATAATAAAACTAAATACACCATACAAAGCCTAAACACAAGATCCTTTCCTTGTCACAAACTAGATTTTCTACAGTCAGAAACCATCATAAATACAACAATCCTATGCTTGCAAGAAACCCATGTTTACCCATCAAATGAAATAACCCTGCTGGGATTTAATAACATCGTAACATCAAAAGATTGGGTCTCAATGCATACTTCCACGAAAACATTGAACTCATACAATCAACAAACATGTACAACCAAGGTTGCGAATGTCTTCTCACAATCCTAAATATAAGAGGTAAGAAGCAAATAGTAGTAACAAATGTGGACAAGTCTCAATAAGCAAAAACAAAAAACCTCATTCAAGCATTGAAAGACCTTTACAACAAAATACCAGCTAACATGGAAACATACACCATAGGTGACTTCAACATTAATTACCACTCCAACTCTACAAATGTGTCAAACCTTTTGCAACTGATGAAGTCTAATAAAATGAACCAACTTGTGACAACATCCATAATAATCCATGGGTCCACTATTGACCACATATGGAGCAACGTCAACAACCAACATCAACCACCATGGAACATGTTTTATATATTGGTCAAATCATTCCCTCATATACACTTCACTATCCTGACCCTACCGAAAGGAAAAAATATATATGTGCACAACCAAAACACCATTTTTCCAAGCTACTACTAAAACTACATAAAAAATAGGACAGCCCTCCCTAAAGATTACTACAAATTCAACCTACTAACAAATGAATTTAAGAAAAACCCATCCATTTTTTCCTTTATTCTACATACCCAAGGTAGGCCACTTGAACTTTGTTCATCTTGTTGTTGTCAAAAATGCGCCACGCTGCCGTTGTGCAAAAAGCCCACTTCACCTCTATCACCTTCATTTGTTCGACCTTGCAAACTTGGCTTAGTTTATTTTATTATTCAGTTAGGTTGGTCTTACTTAGGTTAGGTTATTAGGTCTAATTTAGATTGGGTTAGGTTTAGTTTACCTAGGGTTATGTTAGTAGGGTTAACTTAACCAAGATTATGTTAAGTCCTAGTTTTTGTTGAGTTAAACTAACCAGGGGTGACTTAACTATCCTAATTGCCTTAGTTATCCTAGGTTAGTGTTCTTCTACATTCGAATTCCTATTTCCAGTGATAGTCACCATGGCACACAAGCATATACATTGTGTGAGGAATTGCTACATGACAGTTATGAGGCTATTCATCATGAGAATGTGCCTTCCACAATGGGTGCATCTACTAGTGGTACATGTGTCCCTACCACTGAACCTCTCTCTCTTACATCTTGGGATGTGTAGGCACAGTGCCTTGATGCACTCTCCTCCATGCTTCAAGGTACATTTCTTCAGCTAGGGCAATAGCTTGGTCAACATGGAGGGCAACAACTTGGTCAACATGGCGAATCACTCAACCAAGGTGTCACGAATGCATTATTAGACAAAGGCAAGTAGCCTATACCACAGCATGGGTATCAGTCAGATATCTAGGATGCATTCTTTGCCCCACGTGGTGGTTTTGTGGTGGAGGATGCTCGATGCACAACATGATTTCATCCCTTTAGTCTATTTTAGTTTGAGCAGCCTACTCTCGAATATGAGGATTATTGGGGCATTGAGGGCACATTCTTTTCCCCTTTGGCCCTTTTGTTGGACTTAAGGCCACTCTTTGGTATATAGCTCGCTACACCTTAGCACATGGAGCCATCTCTCTTGGGACGACCCACTAGTGTGCATTCAATGAGTGTTCCTATGAGCACCGTTGATCCTTTCACCAAACTATGGCAACATGCTTGGAGTGTCTTACGTTCACAGGGCAATCCACAGTAAGTCAATCATCATGTAAGTCTTTTGGTATGTAGTCCCTTGGGTTTCGTACTCGTGATAAACATGTGAAAACAAGGCCGTGTGTTCTTACATTTGAGGGGTCAAAGGCAAGGGAGCTCTTATGTTTGAGGTCATGTGTTCTTATGTTTGTGGGTCAAAAGAAAGTGAGTCCATGGTTAGGTCTTGAGAACGGTGTATGGTTCTCACTGATGTAGGAGGTTGCATAAGAAATTGTATTCTCCAAGCAGTGTTAAAGTGGTTGTTCCCTATCTGAAACTTGTATGTGATTTGTGTTATTGGTGTCCATGTGGGTGATGTTCACTATTGTATAAGCACTTGTTTTGAGCACGTGTTTTATAGCCAACCATTTTGTCATTAAACTCAATCCAAATTATAGGAGGTGTGTTATCAATGTTTACCGATTTAAACATCCCATTTGCACCATTAACAATGCCATTGTTGATGTCTAAATTGCTTGAGCAAATTTCAATGACCGTGTCTGGTTTTAATTGTAGATTGTAGTTCATTATGTAAACCAGCAATACATTTTGGGTCACCGAGATGTTTATTTTCTTGTTGCATTTCTTACGTTTGTGGTCAATTGTTGCTAGAATGTGTGGTTGTGTTTCTAGATTTTGGAATACATCATCATTGTGTTTGTCTTTAGCAACGTTTGTGTAGAAGAGATGTGGGATTTTGTGTTTATTCAGTATTGGACTGACATAAGAGTTGTTTAATGTGGAAATATCTTCGCTCGTCGTCTATGATCCAACATGAATCTTGCTTAGCAAGTCCAGGACTGGGGGCCGTTTTGTTAGCACATCAGTTTTTAATTCATAGTATTTTATGTGTGCTCTCCAACACGATCCTAGTATTGATGTTTCTTTTAATTGTTGGGAGAATATCCAATAATCTTTTATGGGACTCACCTGGCACAAGTCACTAAAAAAGAGGATGTCAACTTCGCCAAATGATTCATCATGGTTGTGCTATATTTCATGCATCTCCATATCAGCAATGACAAATGTGTTCATTCCAACCAATGAAATCTCATCAATAACTACTAGTTCAACACTTCTATAGAGATTTGTACGGGTCTATAGTTTTTTTGTAGAAAGTATTGTGTATGCACTTGTTAATAAGGGTACGTGGAGGGCTGCATGTATCGTGCTTCCCCCAATCCCCCCTACTTCTTTTCCTGTGTATGCTAATAGGAGAGCTCACGGTAGCTCAGCATCTGCACTTTCTTTGTGTGAGTATGATCCTTTTAATGCTTGAACAAGAAGCATGATTGTGAATGTTTTCTCGGAGCCCGCATTACCAAAGATGAAGTTTGTTTGGCGGAACATTTCGTGGTACATCATATTGGAGAGGATGTTATTTGCACATTGTTGTTTGCAAACTATTTGTTTTTTATTGTTCTTAAGCTTCATCTCTTTGCTGAAGTCAAATTTTTTAGTACTTGTATTTGTTATTGTTGTTGGTATTGATGTGGAACCTGTAATGGTCTTGTTATTCGATGACAATTCTGGGTTTACAAGAAGTTTGTTGAATAGCACTTCATTACATTTGATTATCTTTGTTTTCGTATTGTACATGTCATGCCAAGTTGGCAATGTGTTGTCTAAAGAGTGCTCCGCTGACTCAAATGGTAAGTAAAGCAAGCACAGTTCTATAAAGTGCTCCTCTGGTTTTGTATTTTTATTATAGTTTTTGAATAGGATTATTTGAAACCTTTTCTTTCTCATACTTTGCCGTTCTTTATAGTGAATTTGGTAGCAAAAGATGCCAAACAAGTTTCCTTTAAGTTTTGCCCATGCTTAAGGTATTTCGTAATAATGTCGTCAAAGAATATGTTTATGCTTGTTGGGTCCAATTTTTCATGTTTTGATTGTCTCTTTAGTAGGATTGTCTGTTCTTCTAAAGCACTAGTGCTTCTGTAACAAATTCCCTTGTTGTGTTACTGAGGGAAATGAAAGACAAGGTACACAGCTTGTTGTGTGCTTATATGTTGCATGTTAAGTATTGCATTTTTCACTTTTCGGATGTGCTCATTCGTGGGGACGTTGTTCTGGATACAGTAGGTGACTGCTGCTGCTTTTACTGCATGGTTTGTTTCTTTTCCGGTTTTAGTTATGTAATAGTATGAGGCTTCTCCATGAGAGTTTGTAACAAATTGGACGTCTATTTTTGCCCCCCACAGTTTCGAGATCGTAGCATTGAAATTGTTTGTATTTATGTCTTTTAGTTCTCTTTTTCCAGACAACATTGGTTGAGAGATGTTGTTGCGCAGAGCAAAAATGTATTCCTTTTTCGCCATGTTCATTTGGTTGAGGAATTTGTCGTAATCTAGAGTTGATGTTTCTTTTTGCAATAATGCAAGCAGCTGATATTTTCTTTAAGTTGTCCTTGTGTTGTTTTTTGTGAAAAGTATTGTCTAAAGGTAGTAGCACACGAGTTTGTCTGATTGGTGGATTCAAGAAGCCGAACTGACATTTTTAGTTTGTTTTGGCGCATGTATTTCAATGTTTCTGTGTTTGTATATCCCTCATATATATTAGTAATTTTGAACTATCTGTGTGCTTGTTATTGTCGCACTGTCCATAGGTTGGTGCATTCTCATCCCATAACAAGACATGATCATGTCGACTACCTCTATTCAAGAATTCTGTGACAAAGAAGAAATATTTTGTTGGTTCTAAGATAGTGTCATCTTGTCGTAGTAGTGTTTTCAAAACCTAGAACTTGTGGGCATACTATTGAGCTATTGTGACACAGTCCGACCTAATCATGTCTTGAATGATGACGGCAATGCCGCTATCGTCAGTGTTCTTTCTTCTTTGTGAAGACTTTGTAGGCATGATAGTAATGGCTCCCACCACTTCTCAGCAGCAGCAGCCAAGGTCACAAAGAAATTGGGAGGGCCCAACTATCTCACCATCGCAAAGATGTTTCGCTTAAGCTTCTGTTTATAGTTAGCAGATGTGCACAGGCATGCAAAGTCCATGTATCCTATTTTGGATTGCAAACAGTTGCTTGATGTTTGTATCCACCAAAGGTGTCTTTGCATGCAAAGTCATCCTTTTAATTTTCCTTTGTGCATTCAGACCCACTTGATGAGAACACTTGCCGAACCAAGACTTTCATCATTTTGATGAACAAATTCTCAATGCAGAATGCAAATCATTGGTCTTCATGTCTTAGTTCCCACTTGACGATGTCTTGGTAACTTCGTTTAGTTTTGTGTCATATTATCTTCTTTGTCCATAAAATAGGGTTGGGAACGCTAATTCTTCACAGTGCTTGTCATAAAAAAGGGAAAGAGGACTGAACCCTTCCGATGGAGCAACCACTATTGGTTTGTCATCAAAATCTACCACTTGTTCGGCTATATATATTCCGTGTACCAATGTGTCGATGCCCAGATTGTCGTCGTTTGCCAATGTCCATTCCACTGGAACAGTTTGTTGAGTCTCGTCAGAGTTTTGGAGGTTCTTAATATGTTGCATCCACATCGCGTTGATTTGGACATTGTTTTCCAAGTATAGAGGGCTACTTAGTAGCTCTTGCAAAGTACGCATTGTAATAGTAGGATGTACTAGCCCTTTGGCATAGTTGTGGTTATATTGTAGACATCGTTTTATTGCAACTACCACTATCACACTGTCATCAATAAAGTGCGGTTATGTGCCTTGTCAATGTCTGCGAACACATTTACAACATTGCCATGGAGCCCAAGCTGCCCTATGTCAGCTCCCTAATTTGTGCAAACAGTATTCTTATGGAGACCAATCGTTCCTCTATTTTATGCAAACATGACGTGTAACTTGTTTTTTTGGGAAGGCCCATATTTTGAGACAAGGATTTTGGTATTGCTCCTTTTTCAATCAGGCTATGACATAGAGAACACAAGTACTGCCGTTCCAAGGTTGTGCATTGCCCCCACAAGTTGTGGTGCTTCATAAACGTCTCATGCTCAGGCTTTGCAAGTTTCACATTTGATCTAAACACTAGGCAGGTGCAGCACCAACATTCAAAACTTGGTGTATCTTTACTTTTAGCGAGGTACAAGGCATGTGCTTTGTTGGTACATACTTATGTTTTTCCTCATGATCTTTTGGTATTACCCCTCTCTAGGATATGGCGTTCCATGGTGTTGCCTCTACTGATAGTACCATCTAGTTTTGTACTTGTAAACTGTTTTTGCAGAAATTGCTTGCCCACAATTTGTATATTTTGTTACAAATGTTTTGTGTGCTCTATTTTCCAAGGCAATGTTGCTTCTCGAAAGCAATGGCAATTGCCTTTGTAGGCTCGCTGGGCTTTGCTTTAATCATGTCTAGCAATGCTTGTTCATCTGTTGTCGTCCACATGTTGTCAGCACGTTTCTTTCCATTTGGAACCAACAGGGTGATTGTCATTGGCAAAGTTGATTCATTCAATGGTATAACGAGTGCTTGTTCCCTCTCTTTTTTTGCCCAATTTTCATGTCATTAGGCCTCATAGTCATATGTTGGATAAAAAGCCAAAAGCATGTAGTGTTGTAGGGCCATTTCCTGATAAAGTCAATGTTAACTTCCACATTGTATGGGTTGATATCGGGCACTGCCTCCAAGCCTTTTTTTGAAATTGCTTTATCTTGTACCTTTGTCTTAATTGTAAAAAAAGTTTTGTGGAATGCTTACGGTGTCATTGATAGTACTTACACAATAAAGTAAGGCAATCGATGAGACTTACCAATACCACACATTGTTTGCGCATATTAACAAACAGTCGACACAATGTCTAGAATTTGAGTGATTACATTGCTACCCAAAATTGTAAGGACTTCAAGAGTGACTCTACAGTGTCAGTTGACAAGGACCAATAACCAGAGCAAGCGGTTTTAAACATGTTTGCTATTCGCATGAATTTAAAAAGTCCAACAATCTGCTTGTTTTATTTATAGTGGGAACTTTTTTTTGGGACACCAAAAAATTTATTAATGAAGTGGTTACAAAGCCAAAACTATGTACAATCAATGAACAAAGAAAGGTCTATGTACAATGAAAGCAGGTGCAACCACAAAGTCAAACACTTGCTGCAAATGCAATCACAAAACTAGCACTATTTATAGTGAACTCTCCTAATGGTCTTTTTTTAAAGAACATGTTCCTAGTGGCAATGATACTGAGACTGTGGAACTCTATGAAAGGGCAGTGGAGCTTCAACACATAATCTACATGATTACCACAAATTTGTATAGCTACTTGTGA
This sequence comes from Dipteris shenzhenensis, assembly GCF_047967505.1. Taxonomy (NCBI): domain Eukaryota; kingdom Viridiplantae; phylum Streptophyta; class Polypodiopsida; order Gleicheniales; family Dipteridaceae; genus Dipteris; species Dipteris shenzhenensis. Next base: position 49,787,498 of record NC_141600.1, on the reverse strand, counting down.
ACCATCATGGTTAACAACACGTCCTTTTAAAGATGGCACATGCAAGATGGTTTGTACACTGTCGCAGCTGTAACAAAATGGACATCTTGGGTCCCTGCTAATTCGGGGTCCTCCATGACCACCACACTATGACTACCACACTGGAACTCAACAAGTGAACTATTTAGGGTAATGAAGTGTAGCACCCCAACGACCTACTAAATAGTAAAATATGTTGTTAGCACATCTATTTTTCAATGGGAAACAACTTTGTCTACACTATTGTACCTTCTTTCCATGGCCTCGCCAAGACACTTGGCTTGTGAAAGTCTCATGTAATGACGTACGAAGGTTGCCCTGTGGGACTACCGCCAGAATGGTAAAATCAAAAACTCCTAGTGCATGTCAAGCACGCATAAAGGATATGTTCTTAGCAACATACATGACAATGCCTTCATCTACAAACTCTTGTACTAGCCGAGCCAGTGTGTGTCTCCTCTCCACCATAAATGTTAACTGATTCACGATAGTGCACACTTAGTGAATGAAAAGTCTCTTAAGAACACTCATGAATCTATTCTTCGGTTTTTAACGACCTTACCGTGGCACGATCTTTCGAGTTTAGCCCATCCACAACAATTATCTAATTAGATGGTGGGTCGTCAAGGTCTATTGTGACAGCAACAAAGGCTATAATGTCCATCAATGCTACAAAAGAAGCTCTTGTTGTTTCCATTTGATTCGCTACCTATGGTGCGTACACTCGTATTGGTTTTTTTGGGACAAAAGAAATAAGACCATCAGATGGCTCACCCTTGATGATTGTTGGTGTCACATCAACTCATAGTGACACAAAGGAAGTACCGCCCTCTCCTGCAACTCTTTTTGTAATGGTTGGGCCTTCTATCCTACAGAATCCATCAACTACAAGACATCTTTCAATGGTGAAACATATGTGTGTGGGACATGGAGAGTGATTGTTTCACAAGATTTTGCATCAGTTAAGTCAACTCGCATGAAAATGGGATAAGCAACGTCTCTAGCTTTGAAAGTGCCATATTTTGCCAAAACTTTACTTTTCCAAGTTCAAAGACGATATGGCACATACTTCGACATTGCATCTACGGATAAAACAGGGAGATTGTATGGGTGTACTAAACTTGCTTTACCATCTCGTGATCCATCATTTACATTATTTGTTTCGTGTTTTTGTTGACCCTATGCGGTAAACTTGAGCTCGCTGAAATATCGAATTGACAATGTGATAAGTAAACGCCACTTTACTTGAGAATGGCATGCTTTTTCCCCTCTTAACACTAACTTCGTTACTAACTAGCAATGGTGAGTGCTAACCTTAAATACCTCATCGTAAGAAAAAAAGAGTTATTTCGCTCTTTTGTATCCTACAGCTTGAGCTCGCTGAAATATCGAATTGACAATGTGATAACGCCACTTAAGTTGAGAATGGCATGCTTTTTCCCCTCTCGACACTAACTTCGTTACTAACTAGCAATGGTGAGTGCTAACCTTAAATACCTCATCGTAAGAAAAAAAGAGTTATTTCGCTCTTTTGTATATTACAGTACTGTGCAAGAGAAAATCTCAAGTTCGTTCTTTGTTCTGGTTCAAGACGACATAATATAATTAACCTTCTTTTCTTATACACATGCCATACGGCAGCAAGTCCTCTTTTTTGGCTCACGTAATGTTCATAACGAAATTACTCAATAAGTTTGTATAAAAACTATTTTTCATTAAAACATTCTTTGAAATGCGAACTCGAACCCTTTTGTTTGATAAGCCTTCTTTTCTCATACACATGCCATACGGCAGCAAGGTCCTCTCTTTTTTTCCCACATGAGGTTTATTACGAAATTACTCAGTGCGTTTGTATGAAAGCTATTTTTTAATTAAAACGTCCTGCCATGCAAACAAGAAAAAAACAAGCTGCAAAGATTATAAACGTTTGGACCTCTTCCACCTTGCTGTCTGCATACCAGCCTAGGTGGGCAGCCCTCTGAGTGAGCTAAGTCTGCAGGTCTCCAGCCAGGTTCACCTCAAGGATGAGGCCCCAACTGTTGCTGCTGATGCTGCTCCTTGCTGCTCTTCAAAGGCTGCTCCAAGTGAAAATGAATGAGGGCTGGAGGCCCTCCTTTTATAGGCCCTTCAAGGGCTGCAAAAAAACCGACCAGCATGCACATCCTGGCTGACCAGACTGGCCGACCAGTCTGTTGCTGGTCCAGCCCTATAAGGGATCCAAAACTGGGGCTGACTGCCCCATTTCTTCATGCAGGTTCCAGCCTTGGTTTGGCCTTCAACCAGGCCTGGCTGGCTGGCTGTATCCAGCCCAACCAGCCTGTCTAGTCAGGCCTTCGCCTCTGCTGTCCACCTGCCATCTCTGCTGCACCACTTGCAAGCTCTGTTGCAGGTCATATGCCTGCCCACAAGCAATGGCACGTGGCTCGCCTTTCTCCTGGGTATTCTACGCCATTTGGTGCTGCTTCAAATAAGCCTCTGACAGGCCAGATCCAAGCTAGACCTCCGTAGCCAACTTTCCATCTATTTGTTGCAGCCACCATGGCTCCTCCAGGTTCTTTCTTTCTCTGATTTCTGCCCCCATGGCAGCCATCTTGCTGCCCATGTGGCCATCCCTTAGGACCCAGGTTCACCCCCCCCATGCTCTCCTCATATGGGGGCTTACAGATGGGGAGGTGACCTTTCCAACAGGATCATTATGAGGGATCCTTGGCATGAACTCAGCTTATGAGCCTATGGCCTGCTAGAAGAAAGAGGAGAAAGCAAAATGCAACATTGAAATACATCGCTAAAAACAAATGATTTCCTACATACTAGGACCTATTAAGGGTGAATTCAGCTGGCTGTTGGACAGTAGCATGTGCTCCTTAGTGTAGATCCCACTTTCTAATGTATAAAAAATATAACAGGCTCCTTAAGGCATCCTCTTAACTTGTGGAGCATCTTAGGCTCCATGCTTTCAATGGGAAAGGTAAGTGCCAAACTTGTTCCCCATCCAAATCTGGTAAAAAGTCATGAAAGCAATGTCCTCCTAAGATGGCAATGAGCAACTTTTACTGTCGGAGTGTTGGCAATTTAATGAGAACCACTCTTCACATATACACAGATAGTGTTGGAAAGGTCACCTCCCCATCTGTAAGCCCCCATATGAGGAGAGCATGGGGGAGGGAGACCTAGGGCATGTGCCCAAAAGACTCATGGTGGAGAGGGGGCTGCCACATGGGCAACACCTCACAGGCACTCCAATGCAACTCAAAACACTACAAACACAAGGGAGAAGAAGAGGTTTCATATGTACAAGAGGGAGCAGAAGCTCCAAGACTACGCATAGAGAGAGAACGAACTAGAGAGAGATTGACTCAAGAGTCTACATAAGAGAATATCTACAAGAGGGAGAGAAGGCTCATGAAAGAGCCTTGAGGAGACTAGAGCTACAGCAGCATGAGGCCTAATGGTGGAAGAGATTAATGAACAAGGGAGAGGAGGGCTCCTTTTATAGAGATTTTGTCACCCTCCTTCACCCATTTACAATTACTGCCTGTAGATTCTTTTTCCCATCAATCACATAAGCCCGTATGTCACCATCCATGTCCTTTTTGGCTACTCTTGCCATGTGTCCCATCAAAAGATGCTCAAGACTCTTAAAATATTAAGAAAGTCAAGAGTCTCCCCACATGGAGCCCATAGGGACCCTCTCTTTTCCACATGTCCACATCATCCTTATTCAACATAGGAATTCTAGAAGGATTCCTCTTGACTTCACACTCCTCCACATGCCTTCCACACGCTTGACATGTGATTGCTCTTATATTATTGGAACACATGGACATGAGCCCACCTCTTTATATGACTCACTCTTCCTATTTTCTAAAAACCCCATAATATCCTATACACAAATAACTCTCACCCCATACCAAGGTATTTATAATTCATACCCATGGTATTTACAATGATTTATTCTACTCATCGTCTCAATCCCATACGATATCTTAGAAAATAGAAATAAGTGAGAGCCGCTAGGCTATCAAACATAGAAGAAAACAATACCAATGCCAAATAAAAATATCAATTTTTTACATCACATTTTTTCCCCCCCAGCAGATTCTCTCTAATGACAGAGAGGGTCTGCTGGCCCTCAAGGTAGTCGAGCATAGAAGAATTTAAGGCGATACTCATTGGTGCGTCCGGGGATCACCATGCCATCAACATCCTTAAGCCTTGACTAAAGACTTGACTAGAACCTACGACTAACTGCTCAAGCTAACTAGCATTGTTGCAGTCTTACAAAAAAGAACCATAGGATCCACAAAAGGAAGGAGAAAGGAGATCGCCATCTCCTGATATACTAACTGATCAGAGCACCGCTATGCACCGAATCGTCCAGAGTCACCAGCACGTCGTGTTTCTGCCAGGTACCCTCACATGCACGAGTTAGCAAATCACCTAAGCCCTATTTGCATGGACCAATGAGAAACTGTCAACCAACAACGAGATACGAATCACCAAAAGCCACGTACTCTTTTGTATTCTCCCATGAGGGCGTATCCAACACCGAGAATGGACGGCCTGTGCTCTCAATATGCACGAATCCCTTTCTATCAATCGAAGCAGGTGTGAGCCACATCTAAAACACCATCCCCACTTGATGAGTTGCTTGGGCCTGCCTCGAAGGGAGGGTCCAACTTCTGGTCCATAGAAGTGCTCAATAAGTAAAAATTCTCGTTTTGTGTAAGGATCCTGATTATTGTCCTAGGGACTGGTAGGAGAGAGTAGGACAAAGCTTGACTTGCTTCTTCTACTGAAATCCTTTCCGGTATATCGTCCGCATTCATCACATGAATATATTGTGGAGCTTCTCTATGAGCTTGCCTCTACTGGCAATATAAGAAAGACACACATGCTCACTAACTAATGCAGTATGCTGAGGTGTAGCTTGAAACTTGAAACAGAGCACCCATCATAGAGACACAAGTAAAATGTGTCTGTCTGATAATACCAATATTACATCATGAAGACACCAAGGCTCCACAGGCTCCAAGCTAAGAGAAGCCGCTCAAATGTTACAATGGCCTGCTCATATGGTTACTCTTTCACTGTCCTTACGAGAGACTGAAGGATCAAGTGGAGAATGAGCAAGGTAATGTATTATGCCATGTATCACTGATGTTATATGCCTAATCCAATAGCAATGAAAACATTGATTCCAGCTCATTGTGTGGTTTTGACAATTCCTTTCCAGATTTGTCAATCTTACAACTCCCATTGCACTGGCTTGTCCCCAATTCCACATACGTGATTCTATAGTCTTCACAGATGTGATTCATCATTCGTCATTCTATAGTCTTTTAGTTTACTTTTTAGATCATTTCCATTATTATGTACATTTGCCTGTTATCTTTTCCTAGGTGTGAGCAGAGCCGAGGGCTCCACTGTATGCACCAAAGAACACGGAACCAATAGAAGTACTAAAAGCGGCAAGCAAATTTTCATTCAAACTGACTACGATGATTCAAACAAATTACAAACAGTGTAATCTCTCTCCTCTACAGGGGCATTATTGCTCATGAGATTGCAGGGGATGTTCACCTTACAGATACTCGGGCACATGAGGCAATACCATCAAGTCCACCTGCCTCAAGTTCAGTCTATTGGAGGATAAAGAGTACCTGTAGCAATGCCCCTATGTTAACAAGAGCTGTTTTTAGCAACACATTGACATCTTCTTGATCCCCACTTGTTTTCACCCTCCTCTTTAGTACAACTCACCTATTTCGAGCAAGAAAAGTGGGACACTGGCTGCTATAGATGCATAGACGTCACCAATGGTCCCCACAAATGCATTTTCCTTCCTTGAAGACATGAAAGCGGTTTGCATCTCTGATAAGAATAGTTCGCTGCTCTATCTTTGATATGAGGGCAGTCGTAACATGACAGTCGTCACAAACCTGGAGATTTTTGACGACATGAATGGGTGTCCCCTTGGGTGTATTGATTAGGGCACACGCAATAGCCAGCTTCTCGCTGTGCCCACATAACCCATCTTTATTTGTGTCATCAGCTCTCTCCCTTGACAAAGGAAGCCAATCTGAGGTATACCCTCCCTCCCTCATTTTGATGAAAAGATCTGCTAGCTTTGCATGTATATCTTTGCTTTGAGAATGCCTTGTATCCCCCAACACAAATTTATGCACAATTCCTCCAGCATCAGTCCACCAACTCTGACCTGTCTTCTTCCATGCTTGTTCTTTCACTCTCCTTGCCTCAATCTCCATCTCCTCCTCCTGCATGTGAGCATCTCCATAGATGTTAGACATCAAGACATAAGCTGTAGGATCTTTTTCATCCAATTGCACTGCATGTTCAAAGGCCTCTCTTCCAAGCTTCACATTACCCCACCTTCGACAAGCACCCAACAAAGTATGCCACACAACAAGATCAGGATGAAAAGGCATCTTCTTTACCATTGCTACTGCTGTTTCCAATTGACCTGCACGGCCAAGGAGACCAACGATGCAAGTGTAGTGCTCAAGAGTTGGATTGATGCCATGATCTTTGCTCATGGCCTCAAGGTACTTCTGGCCCTTATCCACTAGACCTGCGTGATGGCATACAGTAAGAACACTAAGGAAGGTGACCCTGCCTGGCTTTACACCGTCTGATATCATTCTCTCAAGCATTTGGAAAACCATTTCACTCTCTCCTAGCTGGGCATACCCTGTGATTAGTGCATTCCACAAGACTATATCTCGAACTGGAAGCCTGTCAAATACTGCCTGTGCTTTGCCAAGCAAGCCACATTTTGCATACATGTCAATCACAGTGCTGCCTAAAAAAATATCTCTTTCCAACCCCTTTCTGGTAATCTCAGCATGTATTTCTAGGCCCTTGTCTACAGCTCCTATGCTGCCACAAGCTTTCAGGCTGCAAACAAATGCAACAGAATCTGGAGGAGCACCTTCCAGTTGCATCTGTTCAAAACACTTCAGTGCTTCCTCACCAAGCCCTTGTTCAGTATATCCTGCAATTAGAGCATTCCACGAAACTACATCTCGAACTGGTAGCCTGTCCAACACTGCCCGTGCTTTTGCAAATGAGCCGCATTTAGCATACATGTCGACCAATGTGTTGCCAACAAAAATATCTCTTTCAAACCCCTTTCTGGCAATCTCAGCGTGTATTTCTCTGCCCTTGTCTATGGCTCCTATGCTGCCACATGCTTTTAAGCTGAAAATAACTGTGATAGCATCCGGAGAGAGAGCCTCCAGTAGCATTTGTTCGAAACATTTTAGCGCTTCATCACCAAGCCCGTGTTCAGTATATCCTGCAATTAGCGCATTCCATGAGACCACATCTCGTACTGGAAGTTTGTCAAAAACTGCCCGTGCTTTTGCTAGGAGGCCGCATTTGGCATACATATCAACCAAAGTGTTGCCAACAAAAAGGTCCCTGTCCAAACCCTTTTCAGTAATATCAGCATGTATTTCACAGCCTTTGTCTATGGCTCCTATGCTGCCACACGCTTTCAAACTGCAAACAAACGTGATAGCATCTGGAGAGATACCCTCCAGTTGCATCAGTTCAAAACAGTTCAGTGACTCCTCACCAAGCCTGTGTTCAGCGTACCCTGCCATCAGCGCATTCCATGAGACAACATCTCGAACTGGCAGCCTGTCAAACACTGCCCGTGCTTTTACAAGCAAGCCACATTTGGCATACATATCGACCAAAGTGTTGCCAATATAGAGGTCTCCTTCCAGGCCCTTTCCAGCAACGTCTGCATGTATTTCTTGGCCTGTGTCAGCATCTTTCAGCCTGGCGCAAGCTTTCAATAGTGCCACGAATGTATACTTGCTAGGACCTACACAATCATCTTGCATTTTCTGGTAAAGGTTGAGCGCATGCCGTGATTCCCCGCATTCAATATAGCCCGTGATGAGAGAAGTCCAAGAATACACATTACGATCAACCAATCTGTTAAAAACTTTCTGAGCATCGCGCATGCTTCCACATTCCACCAACATCGGGACAAGGTAGTTCCCAAGAGACCTATGAGTTTCCAGCCCACTTTCACACATGTAGGCATGCAAGCGCTTGCCATGAGCTCGATTTCCCCCACCCCTACAATTGTGCAAGATGCATGTAAAGTTCTCGATCGAAGGCAGCTCGGGAATCCGTTCCAAAGACGTGACTGCCTGATCTAACCTCGGCCTCTTCCAGCTACGGTTCTCTCGCAGTTTTTCGGGTTTAGATACATGGACATGTACTCCAGACCTAAAGCTGGCCGTGCGGTTACTCGATGCTTTGACGAGATGCATTCCCTTTCTTCCAGGCTCCTTCTCGCATATGCCTTTAACCCAACGTCAAGTGTACCGCGATCGATCCATAGCGACTCCGTAGTAACTTTATGAGATGCAGTTAGAAGTCACAAAGTCTGTGCGAATCATTATTTGCAGACTCTTCGTCTTTCGGTTGCCGGACGACTCGTGGGGGTCCGTGAGGTACTTCTGCAAGAAGCGCTCTGTACTTGAGTCATTTCCAAAGCAAGAGCAAAGGAAATCCACTGCAAGTGAGGTCTGTCCAGCAGGACGAAAGGCAAGCCGTTGAATAAGCTCCGATAGTGCAACTGGCTGTGGAGGGAAGCCATAGGAGAGGTTCTTGATTGCCTGAGCACAAGAGTTGCCAACCTGTTGACGCGGAGAACTGTGAAAGGAAGAATCCGCACTACGTAAAAGCGCCTCGCAGCAACGCCAAGGCTGCATAGTTTCGTGATGCTCGCAGACTGCCGCAGTCATTTGGCCTCTTCTACAAAACCCAGACATCAATGCCAATCCAAAGCTATCGACTCGTAGTGTTCACCTCGCACCTTGCAGTGATTTAAATTTAATCTCTTCCCCCAAAACACACTTTCTCAATTTTGTATAATCTGCAAACTTTTAGACAATTTAGTTATATTTTAGCTACAAAATCGGCATATTCTCACAAAAACCTTCAAAATTTGAAACCTCGCGTTTTGTGATTTGTTGAGAAATATGTTTTCCGTCGAGCCCCTCACATGGCTAATCTCTTTTCTTTCAACTTTAATATAATGCGAGTACTCAACAAATGCAAAGGTGAGTATATGATGCTGCCACCAACAACTGTGCGGGTGTGTATGTGTTGGGGTAGCTCAAGATTCTATCTTGGTCACCGGGTATGGAAACTCCCAAAAAAACAAGGTGAATGATAATAAATCATTCATAAGGCCTGCCCAAAATCTAAAATACCTAAAAAGAACACGAATTGGATTTGTAGCGCAAAAAAGAGGGTGGAGAGATGATGAATTGAAAGTGAGGGGGAGAGAGAGAGACAGAGAGACAGAGAGAGGGGGGGGGAGGGGGGGATGGAGAGAGAGAGTGGCTAAAAATATGAAGGATTTGTAGACAAGAAAATATCAAGTATGATTTTTTGAAAATCGAAAATGGCGATTTTTGCTTCCTTCAATTAAATCTACCTCATGGCAGGCCAAAAACAAAAAGGGGTATTGAACCCGTGGCAGAGATACACGACCAACCTCACCCACTCCCTATCTGAAGGTGGATGTTCCCTCAGCTAGCCAGTAGAAAGCATTTGCTTCAAGGAGCCACGCTCCCATTGTTTGATCAGTTTCTTATGTGAATGATGCAAGAGGTTGCAAGAGATCCACTCCATGCATTGGAAGAGGACCATCATCTCGGCCGAGCACATCAAGCACTTTGTGCAAAAGCATGCACTCCATTCAGCTCCTTCTATAAATACGACTCTATTCTTCTAGAGATTATACTATTAATTTAGTAGAAAAGTTTTCAACAATCCGGCGATGGTGGTTTATAAATTAAATACCACAAGGTAGGCCTCATTCTCCCCTAGATCTTGAATGATTTCGTGCTAGCTTCTTTCGTCAACATGAGATTCAAGAATCCAATTTACTTCCTTTGTCTCGATCTAATGGAGCTCTCATTTGTTTGCTTTGCTGGAAGCAAGGAAATGGATCAACCAAAAATTAATTCAGAACTGGCCAAGCCCGAAACAAATGCATATTTTAAACACTCAAAACTCCTTTTGGTACATGCAATGATTGGCATTCTCTTCAAGATTTCATTTCATCGTGATGCATGCTGTCGATCGTCAGAAACATCCTCTTCAAGATTTCATTTCATTATGATGCGTGCTGTCAGTCGATAGAAACTTGGATTGGCTTTTGAAATATTTTCAATGGCATGTCAAAGGGGCAAGTGGTATACCCATGTGATAGAGTGTTGCAGGGTGTAGTAGTTGTGGTGAAGATGATTTTCATGCACAACCCTGCACAGGGACTACACTAGCCTCTATATTCCTTTGGCTCCAATTGCCATTTTGGCTCCATATAATGGCCATTATTGCAAAAGGGTCATTTAATGGGCACCGTGTCAATGTCCTTTATCTCACTTGCCTATTGGCTCACTCATTTCCCATCCAGATTCCATTAGTGCAAGCCCTCCCAAGAGGGCGATTGTTGAGATGCACACAAACAAGATAATTGTTTTTCCTAGAGTTTTTTTCTATACATGTTCATGCAAGAAAGGTGGTTTTCCATTGCAAGTCAGAGGAGGTAGCGGTCTTATGATATGGATAGAGCATATGAGGCAGAGGTGTAGGATTCAAGCTTTCGAAAGGCCAACATACCTTCTACCCCCCTTTTCATTCGTTTTGAGGCTACCCATTTAACATGCATCGTGGACACTCAATCAACAATGTCAATACTTGGATGATAGGGGGCACAAGGGGCTATATGGCCACCCCTCGCCTAAGGGTGAACAACTATTGAAGTTGAAGGTTGTGTCTCCAAGATTTAAACTCATGACCTTAGCACATTGATGGCACAATACCCAAAGTGGTAAATTCTAGCCACAACCATAATCTATGAACATGTTCACACGACATGAAGCATCAACAACAATAAAGAGGGCTTTTTCTCATTGTCCACCCAACCACAGATCCTAACTTGAGCTCCCAGCATGGATGGTTCGTCACATGAGATCCCTTACCACCGACCTCCTTAAAAAATGGAGCTCAATTCTTCTAGATCCTCCCCCATGCCCAATGCTCGCCATGTGGCACCTTCTTGGTGTGCCATGTGTCCATAATTGACCTTCTATTAAACCCCTCTCAAGGGCATTCCAAATGCACCTTCATTTAGTGCCTAGGTCTAGGAATAGTCCCTAGACTGTAGGCCCCACCTTAATCACACTATGGGCTTCCATGATTATGCCTAATGTAACATGACACCCATTTATAGGCATATTCCACCCACATCATGGTGGTTATGACATAAGCCTTGATTCCACCCACATCATGGTGGTAATGAGCTTTGATTCCCTTGATTGGAAGCCACATATGTGGGAAGCTCGTGTGAAGGCCTGAAGAAGGTTGGTGGTTTGTGCCTCAATTCCCAAGCATAACGGAGGTAAAAGGACGGGGTGAATTCACTAGTTGTACATGCACTAGCACCCACCTTCACCATTCTTAATAGCCCTTTGACGCTAATTGTAATACATGGCCTAGAGAGGCATCAAATTTTACACCTTTTCTACAATCGTGTGACTAATTTTCCCCCTATTACCCTCCCTAGAACCTATGTGTGAACATGCTTTCCAATAAATAGAAATTCAAGGATGGAAATGACTCATCACATGCACTTTTCAAGACATGCAAATAAGGGTTGTTCTTCCATGTGGACATTTGTCGGCACATTAGGGAAAGTTGGCAAACATATTTTGAAATTTGAGTCAATCAATGTCATAGGAGTGTAAAGACAACATTGAATAAAATTTTACAGTCACTCGATTGCTCATACTATGTCATTTGAAGCCATTATATTGAACAAGTGCATGCGAGGCATCAAATGAGAAACCAATGTTGAAGATGGTGCACATTTCAAACCATTTATCCATACGAGATCAACGTCTTGGAATTGAGCCTTGATTATAGAGCAGCATTAATCCACCGTGGCTGAATCCATGGTTCAAATGAGCATTCTTAGTGAGAGAGGAGGCAATGGATCAGGCATTAGGGGAGGATAATGTAAGCCTTAACAATATTCCGTCAAAGGAAATTGTTGCTTTGACATGGAATGGGCAGTTCAGAGACTTTCAATGTTTTTTTTGGGAGCAAAAAAAAAAAAATTTGTATTATGTCTCAAAAGACGATATAACAATGTCAACTTCCCTTTACACCTAGTTCAACTAGTAAACAAAAGAAGAAGAAAACAAATGCGAATTATACATTAGTTATAGACTGAGGGTCTGTTGGTTTAGCTTTAAAATCCTTGATCAAATCCTTGCCATCTCTATAGAAAGCCCATTTGCCTTCTTTTCTAGCTGCCTTTACCTTTACTAGTTTTGAGCTTTTGTTCCTTAGCTAATTCTTTGTGAGTTCCTTTGTCATCCACACCAGTAAACCTTTCAACTTGGTGGATTGTCTAAGAACTTGCATTCTTTCAGCCCTTGACTCAAAGATAAGAATTACATGTGCTCCTTGAGCTATCTCAAAGTTTAGATCACCGAAATCAATGCCTGGTAAAGCTTTGTTGATTTTGAGCAACTTTTAGCTTGCTCCTTTACTTCCTCCTACAATCATGTAGAGTCTAAGGAGCTCTTTACTTCTCCTTTAATCTTTCCCTTGAGATTCTCTTCTGATCTCTCCCTTGATCTTCTTATGCATCTCTTCAATTTGTCTAGTTATTACTAATTCATCATCTAAAACTTAAATGGGAGTGGGCTTGTTTAGCTTCAACTCATTCACTTTCATTCTCTCCTCTAGATCTTGAAATTTTTGCTTCAATTCATTAATATGCTTCTTGAGCAAGATAATCTGCTCTTGGAGAAAAAGTATGACCTCATTTTTCCTAGTCTTAGGCAAAGGTGATGCCAGTTTTGTAGCATATGAAGACTGCTTCTCTACTTTTTAGTCATTCATTGTTTTAAAAAATGAAAGTCTACCAGGGACCCCCCCCTTCTTGCGATGCTCATAGCAGCCAAATGGCGCAAATTTTCCTTGATGTTGAATTAAAAAATGTAGCTTATCTTCTGAACAACAAAATTGCTTTATACTTCAAAATGATCTGAGCAAACCTCAAAAAGTTATGGTTGATTCTTTGTCTGTGGAAAAACAAGTCTAGAGCAGCAGCTAGCTAAGGCAGAACAATGGCTAGAGAGGAGCCCTTAGGGTTTGTTTTGAGTGATATCAACTTGATGGAAGCTCCTAGATTATTCCTAAACCCCTACACTGGGCCATGGAGTTGATCCCAGCCAGGAGAAAAGGATAAGAAATGGGCTGAAGGAGAGGGGCTGAAGAAAAGTTGACTTTCAATGTTTTGGATGAGCATCCGGATTTTTATTGGCATGGGGTTGCCCAAAACAATATTAAGTCAAATACCAAGTCAAGCATGGGCATAACTAATAAGGGAACTATCATCTTTTGATGTGAAAGAATAATTTGGATTTTGTCCATGCTTGGAAGAAACATAGAGTCTCCATAGAGAATGTAAGCTTATAAGGTCAATGGCACTTGTAAAATCTCTCATTTGACCTTAGGTGAAAACCTATAATCTCATAAGGGAAGGCTTAAATCACCCATTATCACACCTAGCTTTTACCATCATGGTAATTTCATAAGGGAAGGCTTAGTTTCTTCTATCCTTTCTTTTTTCGTTAATAGAATATTATTGAATAAAAAGGAATTGTCCACAACATTGAGATAAAGTTGTTGACATCGCCTCAATCATGACAAGTAGAACCATTTTACACCATATTCCATTACTTGAAGTGCTAATATGAAATACATCTTCCCTCATCATGCCACACATCAAATTATGAGGATCCACATCCCTCTAACTTACCATCTTTCTCGCATTATAGGTGTAAAAACACTATACTCTTGTACCTCTCCCCCATATCTTGAAGGTGGAGGAGTTTTCTAAAATTAGGCTCATCTAGACCTTCAGCAAGAATTAGTTTGAATAGCTCTAGTCGATGATCGAGCAAATGTTGACTTAGAGCTTCTTACAAGTTTGGTTTTTCAATGTTCAACCTTCATCAATGTTGAACTTCATTAGTTTTTAGTGGGTCGTGTTGACCCTTTTCATAAATTAAGTCTCTTTTTCCCTTTTGATTAATAAGGTGGCTAAACCATCATAAGCCCTAATGGGCATAAGTTAGAGATGTTATGGAAGAAGGGGGGAGATAAAGCATAATATGCTTTATCTCACCCCTTGCCCAAGGCTCGCCCAAGGGCACCCATAGGCTATTGTTGGAACAACTATTGAATCCTTGAAGGTTGTTGTCTCCAAGATTTGAACTCATGACCTAAGCACATTGAAGACACAATGCCCATAATACTAGGCTGAAGCTCAAGAGACAAATTCTAGCTAGAACCACAATCTATGATCATGTTTACATGACACCCATTTACACTTACCATATTCCACACATCATCACAATGGTAATAAGCCTTCATTTCCTAGATTGCAATCCACATACATTGTAAGAGTGGGACTCCTCTAGGGCCAAAAAATAAATTAAAGAAGGTTAAACTTAGGCGATTTGTGCCCAAACTCCCAAGCACATGTGGAGGTGATAGTGCAAACAAGAGGGATGCCTTCATTACTAGCATTCTCCCGTACATGCATAGGTATCTAGCTTCACCTTTCTTAACTTTGCAATAGTGCCCATCCCTAGTTGTAATGCATTGTCCTAATATGCATGGAATTCACCCCATCTATACAATCATGCACAACCAATTTATTCCTTATTACCGTCCCTAGTGGGCTTGGGTGCAAGAATTGAACATGTTTTTTTATAACAAGAAACTTAGAAATGGGAATGATACCTTTCCAAGAAGACATGCAAGTATGGATTATTTTTTCATCTTTCCTTCTATCTCCTTTGAATCCATTGGTTCTCTCATTCCACCTCACTCCAACCTCAAAGATTAACAATGCATCCAAGGAAACAAATGAATAACCAATGCAAGAGATGGACAAGATGGCACACATATCACACCACTTGAGAGAAGGGGGGTTTTCAATCAAACATCTAAAGCATAGCACGTGGGTTCAACAGAAGGATTTAAAAACTTTTTTTAAACATTTTCTATACATAGAATGGTATCTAAAGCATAGCATGTGGGTTCAACAGAAGGGTTTAAAAACTTTTTTTTAACATTTTCTATACATAGAATGGTATCATTTAAAATGCATATTGACAGATTCAATAGGAAAAGGGTGTGTTTTATTCATGAAAATTCACAGATAAGGGAATTTTATATTAGGCCTTCAAAGCATGTAATCTAGAGGATTTACATTTAGTGAACCCCCTAGTCACGCCATTTGTTCCTATGAAAGGAATTGAACCTTAATTATAGAGAAAAGTTGATCCAAATGGTAGAATCTATGGTTAAATCTCAATGAGTGCATGACGCCTCAAATGAGCAATTTTACTCAAAGAAGAGGCAATGGATCAAGTGTTAGGTCCATTAAAGTAGAATAATGCAAACCTTAACAATAAATTCACTTGACAAAGGAAAGGTTTTCTTTGAAAAATAGTAGGGACTTGGGAGTTCTCGTGTTCCATGAGAGGATGTTGATTTTAATTGGCATGTGATTGTCCATGACAATTTCACAAGCATGGTCATTACTAATAAGGAATTTTTCATCTATGGGATAGGATTTGGTCCATGCTTGGAAGAAACATGGGGTCCCCATAGGGAATGCAATGTAAAAGAGAGTGTTTGTTGGTCAAATGGCACTTATGAACTCTCTCTAAATTAATCTTGGGTAAAAACATATGGGTGCATCCACGGTCATACCCATAGTCACATTGAATTAATTTCACATAGTCACACCTAGATTTTATCCTATTGATCTCATACATGGGAGGCTTAGTTGTTACATGCTTTCTTTTTTTTCTTAATAGAATCTATCCAAAGGAAAAATATTACCCGCAACTCTGCAACTCTCACCACTTGATCATTCTAGTGGTTGAGTTAAAGTCAACACCACCTTGATGATGATAAACAACTCCATCTTGCTACCATTTTCCATACTTGAAGTGCAATTGGACACATAGCCAAATAATATGAAATACAATCTCCCTCACATCTCCACATAGTATATTATGAGGATCAACATGCTTTGAATTCATTTTCTCCATTTTTTGGTGGAAACCACTTCACTCATGTACCACCTCTCCCCACCTCCCAAAGCTGGAGGAGTTCTCATATGAAATTGCTAAGATTGGTGAAACTTACACTCCACTGGAGATTCAATAGAATTTTATCATTGAGACAAGTGTTAGGTTGAGAGCTCTAGATAATGCTCAAGAAAAGGTTGAATTAAATATTATTACAAGTTTTTTTTGTCAAAATTTTAAATCTTCATTAGTGTTGCAAAGCGGAACTTGTGACC
Source organism: Dipteris shenzhenensis (assembly GCF_047967505.1). Lineage (NCBI taxonomy): Eukaryota > Viridiplantae > Streptophyta > Polypodiopsida > Gleicheniales > Dipteridaceae > Dipteris > Dipteris shenzhenensis. The sequence continues at coordinate 49,771,024 of NC_141600.1, read as the reverse complement.
CTTTTCATAAAATAAGTCTCTTTGTGCCATTTAATAATAATGTGGAAAAAACTACACAAAACATACGAGGATAATGTATGAATGGTCCATTGGAATGATGATCAACTCCTCGGTGAGCTTGCTAGGATCATCATCTAATGATGGCCTCACTTTTAACTCGGTTAAGAAAATAGCAACCATTTTTTATCTCTTATTCAACCATGAGGTATCTCCTCACCCCAACAACATATCAAACCCTAAAGACTTCGACCATTTCAAATCCTAGTTTTAAGCCCACTTCAATCCATGGTACATAGTGGATGTGGTACTCATAAAATGAGAGTCACCACACATGTGTATCTTTTCCTACATATAACAATGCTACCGATCATCCAAGTGTGAGCACAATTGACCAAGTCAACTCCAAATATGTGGAAGCCAAATAGTCTATTGGATATCTTGACCCTCACACCTTGCTTAATGTGTAACTATGCACAATCGATCCTTTGGGACTTTGGCATCCTTTTCTAACATTGAATTCTCAACCTCCAACATTAACTCTTCACAAATTGGGTCTATCACAATACTTTCCAATCTCACCTACTTGGGAACCTTAGGATGGCCTTGCCAAAAATTGTCTTGGACAAAAACACAATATCCTCAAATTCCACACTGTACTCTTCTATCTTCTTACAATAAGCACTGAATGCCTATGCCTTTACAATGCTATCTCTCCCTCCATCTTTGTAACTACAATGATATCTCTCCTCCCTCAACCCAACTACAGTCTTCGTGCCCTTGATTCTCCAAAGACATGATATGTTATTGAGTTCACTAATTAAATCAATGAAAGGTGACCTTGATGTCACCTCCCCATCCAAGTATGTAAGTCTAGAGATGTAAGAAGGGCATTGATCCATGTAGCATCCTCTTGGGATAAAACCTTTTGTTGCTTGGCATCAGAGGAAAATAAGTAAATAGATGAAGTGATGACCATTGATGGAGATCCATCCAAATAGTCAATCTCTTGTAACTCCAAAGTAATATAATACTTAATGTATCCAAGCCTATCAATGTAGGTGGAGGTCCATCCACCTAGTTAATCTCTTTTAACTCTAAAGCAATGCAATACTTGACATATACAAGTCAATCATTCCTCAACCCAAAGTGATCTACTTGATCTTGGATTAACATGGATATGATCTTGTAAAGGTCCACCCAAATTTCATGAACAACCTTTTTTGTGTCTTTTGACAATGGCTTCAGAAGATTTTCTCGCAATTTGTGCATTGGACAATCCTTTGGTGCTGCCTACAGACTATTGTAGACATAAAGTTAGAGGGCTGAAAGCACATGTTCTCTATCCTCAGGACTAGAGATAGCAGGGTATAGATGAGGGGCAAGAAAAGAGAAGATGGTGGAGTGGAGCACAGGAAGGCAACTGAACTAGACCAATCATCTCAGTGTGTGGTGCCTGGTATTGTGATATGGCATTCTAATAATGTTGAACATGATTATCTATGTGATAGGAGTTGATACAAATATTGTTTGTTTTGAAGGTATCTATCACATCTTGTTAAAGAAGGCAAACTGCCTAAGATGCCATGGCAGTGTAATCTTACATCCATACACAAGGTCTCTTAGTGGGAGATTGCACATCGTCCATGGTGGATTGACTTCAGCGAGGGATAGATGCTAACTAGGGAGAGGGAAAACTACATGCAATATGAAACATCTAAAAGAATAGTGGAGAAGGAGACTCCCAAAAGTGTGCGTAGAAGGCTTCCACAAACTGAAGCAGAGGAAAAATGAAAACCTAGGTAATGTCAAAAACAATGCTAGGTAGGATTCAGTACGAAAGTTTCAATTACTTGGCTCTTATTTCATTTTTTTAAAGAATCGATTCAATTATTGATTTGCCTCCAGCACCTAAAAACAAAAAGGATGAGATGCAACCACTGGAAAAGGATGAGGAAGGCTACTGAGACATGGGATGGTGAGCACTCCTCCATAGTTTTTATTTTTTATTTTCAAAGCATGCTATGACATTTGTGATGGTGGATTGATTAGATTCATTGTGTTCTGATGATTGAAAATGTAGAAATGGGGATTGTTGTTTAGGATCACATTACTTTATTTTACTGTCCTCCTTCTCCCATGAATGAGATTGTTAGCCATGGAGATACCTTGTTGTGTACTTGCGCTGTTTGAGCATATATCTCTATGGGAATGGACTTTGTTGCATTGAAGAAAAATGAAGTTTACACGCAAGCACATAAGTTCTTCTTGAAGGTAGCTAGCAAAGATAGGGCCTACAAGAGGAAAGAATGTCAAGTGGGTGGCTCACTTCGTGCTGCTTGACTTGCCGAGACTGGTTTTGAGTTGGAGGGGGAATTAAGGTCCCTCCATAGAATAGGCTCACAGAGGAGCATGTGAGATTAAGATCCTTCCTCTGATTTGGACTTGCTGCATGAGTTTTCCATTTCTATTTGCATCTATCATGTGAATGTAATACAATAATTTCATTTGTTGATGAAGGTCCATGCATTTCATGGATGGAATGGTATGTTCACATTCAGGGTTTGGAGGTTGCATGGAATGGTATGTTCACATACAGGGTTTGGAGGTTGCATGTCATATATTCCTACTTAATAAGATATCTTATGGTATGCAACAACAAGATGGAGCTGGTACCATGGTGGGTTATATTAAGATATCTTGCTCTCATTCTATTTACATGAGTAACAAATGATTTTGATATGTTCTCTTTTCTTGTAAATACGGGCGGTTTTGCAGATGGGTGGGCCATAGGCTACCCTTGTTCTATGTAGGGAGTGAACCTCTATTCTAGAGGTTGAAAATTCAACCCATCTGCGACTGTTGGAATCACTGCATGCTAGTGACCAAGACTACAATGGGACCTTCTTTGACACAAGCAGTACAAGGGAGTACTAGAGAGTCTGCTTAAAATTTTTGAGGCTATTTTCAGCCTCCTGTGTCCTATAGGTGGCCTAGCTATGGAGATGGGGTGTGGTGTGGCACCACTCATGAGAGCATGCTTGGGCATAGGGTCCCCTTGCTTCTCTTTTGATAGTGACGCTTCCATTATCATGACTACTATGGAGTCTATTGTGCAAAGTGTCGATGCAAAGAGGGGTTAACTTCATGTCATTGAAGAGGAGGGCAAAGATGGACATGAGTATGAGGTTGCACACCTATGGGTCCTCTTATGTGGAAGGGTGGCACATGGGCTTGCCCTGCCACCTCAACCTTGGACCCTTAACATGCTATACTTTATGCTACTAATGCCACACACATTCATACACACATTTATTTATACCAATTTCATTGGTATTTTCTTGCCTATAATAGTTTCCCCCCCTAGGCATAGGATGCGTAGCATGCTTATGTTTGGGACCATCATGCACAAAGAAGAGCTGGAGATGTCACTTGTTGAACACCTTCCTTTCATGCGGGTCCTGCAACTCATGGACTTCTACTAATCCATTGCTACATTCCATGTTGACCTAGTATGGTCCTGACAACTTTGGAAGAAACTTCTTATCTATTTGGTGGTCCTATAAGAAAACAATACAATGTTTGTGCTCAACAGATAACAGGATCTCGTATGCAAGAGAGAAAAGAAGATAGTATGGAGAATAAAAAATTTGATTACTATAAAACTGATACAATAGATGGCACTGCCTCCCAGCCGTGCGCTCCTGTGTGAGAAGCTTTGATGGCATGCTAGAAACAGTACAGGACGGAGGCTGGATGCTAAGGAATTAGGGTTGCTATAGCCAATGATGATGATCGGCTTCACGGGCTTGCTCTTATATAGCCACCAGTCGTAGTCGGTTAGACCCAATTGGGAGACCGACCCAGTCGGCCCAAAACGGCCGACTGGAGGTTGGTCTTGAAATAGGCCACCGACCACACGTTAGAATCGTTGTGCAGAATAGAGTAACTCACTTATGGTGTTCGTTCGGCCCAAAGCCATCCGGTATCATCTGGGGCTCCAAACGGGCCTCGCAACTCAAGAGTGGCTGCCCCGGGAAATGCTCCATCTACCCTCAGTGCGGTCAGTCATGGGATGCCTTCCTGCACTTGCATGTAGCCTAGTTGGAGTGTGCCAACTCTATCTAAAGCCGTCCAGCCATTAGGCCACACATGGCCCCCATTTGGTGTCCAAACCAGGACCTACCGAATAACCGAGCTACTCAAATTCCTTCTCCTCATATGGGGGGCATATAAGTAGAGTTAGCTGGTTCCCACATAGTTATACGAGAGTGGAGCATTGATATCTAACAGGTCCAACCTGCTATCAAAGCACAACACTATATCACCTTCTACAAAATGGCACTCCCATCCTTTTTGGATCTTAGGGGGATTACCACAATTTGAGCAACTACGTTTGAGTGAGCCTACAATTTCAAATTTAGCATTGGAGTTCATTCAACACTGCTACAAAAGAAGCAATCATTGATGTCAAACCCTTTGCTCTTGGGCAAAAAGTATAGCCGTGTTTACACCTGCCCAAGAAGGACCTCATTTTCATTATTGGTGAATAGTGGTTCGATTTACGTTTTTATGTCTATCTTGCTTCTTTATAACAAATGTTTGGCTAGAATACTTGACCATCTCCAAAAAGTGTCTATGAATTTGTAACTTTGGAGGTAGATAGCAACAATTTCTTGCCCTAGCTATTACATGTATACAAATTTTTGCTCTCAAATAAAAAGAACCATACTTGAACAACAAGGCGATCAAAGAGATTCAAACATGTATAAACAAATCAAAAGAGTTCTCTTACATCTTTATTGGTATGGCAACATCTTTCTGTGAATCAATCTCCACAAATTTGCTAATACACCGCGTACATATTCCAAATACTTACTACAACCAAAATGTCTCCTCTATGGTCTTTAAATGTAACCAGTCCATTGCTAATACTTGGTTGGTTTTGACGAGAACCCAAGGCCTGAAACAATTCAACCTTTGTAAGTGCAGCCTGGTTGCATGAATTCATGCACTTTGTCACTCAATCCCAAAGCACCCATGAAGACAAAGTAAATGTGTTTGCACGGAATGTCCATCCCTTTCTTTGCATCTCATTGCATGAAGTCCTTGCAAGAGCATCATGAAAACTTTGATATTGTTACTATGTATGTACGGCCTTTTCTCTGCATGCACATGAAATGCATGCGTTTCATTTGGAATACTAATTTTGTCTTCCAGAAATTCAGCATTCAAACACTATGCCCTCTGAATTTTCTCTTGAAAATATTTACTCAACTTTGATCACCACTTTACTATTCTATTATGCCTTCGGTGCACACAAACATGACTCAATGTTATAGCACTACTTGGCACATGTGCTCCCTCCACATGTAGACTACCATCCTCCTCAAGCACAAAACTTGCTTGTTGCAACTGATCCTTTTCATGTGTTTTAATGGAAGTCCCAATTGCAACCTTCCACACCCTAGGTGAATGACTAGGCACACCCAAGATATACTGATCAACACACCATGTATGGGCCATAGAGGTATTGCAAAACCATAGTTTGTGCTCTTTGATACCATTAGGAAGTTGTCTTCTACCCTTGAAGCAGGGTGCAACCACACCCACACTCGCACTTTGATCCATTACATCTCCACACCTAGTATTTGTTTCAGCAATAAATCCAAATCATGTGATCACAGTACATGGCTCTGTTCTCTTGATAGCCTAATTAGCATCATGCATAGCAGTCTCTTTGCATAGATTATCATGTTCTTCTACACTTGATGAGGCTACTCTCCTCCCACTAACTGACTGCTTGCTAGTAACATAAATATACTCTGTCCTATGACTATCATGCTCCATCATTGTAGCAAGAGTGGTAGATACTCTTCTCCTTCTAATCTGGGTTTGCTCCATAGATGGCCTTCACATTTTAGGTGTTTTCAAGCTAGCTTCTTCTATGACATTGTGAGCCAGATCAACAAGCTTTTTTGTAGATACATTGCTCGAAGCACCTATCATCATCCTATCCCCCAATTTGTCTAGGCTAGGACTTTTGTCCCTAAATGTTTGCCAGGCATGTAAGCACTATAGTGTGCACTTTGTAGTACAGACAATGCCAAGTCTAAAGCACCACCCTCATACATGCTTATATATTTAGCACACCCATGAGCAGCCCGCATGCTGGAGTGCTTGGTCTCTGACAAATTCACTATAGGGACAAATCCATTGTCCTTATGTTGTTCAAGAAATGACCCCTCCCACTAGGAAAACAAAACTGCCCACCATGCTAGCCAATTCTCAAGGTTAGGCAACTCACCATCTTTCATGTGCAAAGGTGTTCATCATTTCCTCAGAGTCTCCTTGCAAATCTCTACATTGGCATCAGATGTGGCATCAGATGCTGATCTCCTTTGATTTTCGCACAATTGCTTATGCTCTTCCTGAAATGGTGGCCTAATGCATCTCCTTATCTGCTCTATCATGCTCATATCCCAATGGAAACTACATGTTCTCTCCCTACCTTACATTACATTGGAAGGCCCTCCATTATATATAGACCTATAACTACAAGCCAATTTGCACTCGCACCATTGGCCATGAAACCTCTAAATTCAAGTAAATGGAAGCCATTGTTTATTAATTGTTCATCGAGCAGTTGCAAAAACTTTATCTATGCACCATTGTCCTCAATCTTGAATTCACACGTAGCAACAGTCAAAAGCTCTCTGATGAGTGGGTCATAGATGTGGGTACCCATGTTGGACCATCCTCTTACTTGGTGGACATGATCAAAATGCAACAATTGCTCACCCAAGCTTCCATCCGGTCTCATTCTATTCACCAAGTCTAGTCCCAATCTTGGACCAACAGTGGACATCTTAAAGACATGAGGCTGTTGATCATCTGATAGTTGGCTAGGGAAAATAATGCTTTGCAGGACTAGACATCTGCAATGCCTTTTCAAATCCAGCATTGCATTAATCTCATTGTCCATGCCTTCAATTCCATGTCCACTTGACCGAATAGCTCTTTGAATCTGTCTTCTTTCTGACAATGGTGTAGTACTTAGAAGAACCTCTTTGAAACTAGTCTCATACAGCTCCTTTCTAGCATCCTCTTTTTGACCAATCAACACTTCCATGACAATATCTTTGGCAGCACTAACCTGAATTGTTATGCATGACGCTGAGAGGTTCTTTTTTGCATGCTCTAATATCATATCATCCACGTGTTTTTTTTTGTCTCGAACGACTGCAACCTTCATCCACTAGATGATCATGAACACCCATGTGCACTACACACCTTGGATTGTGTTCTCGATCATGTGGAATGTTGTAGTAAATGAAATTATCACATTGCATAGTTCACATACTCGTATCGCACCACAATGAACACAAAACAAGGTACCACATTCTCTATAAATTGGGCCTACTGGACATGCCTTCTCAATTTTCCCTTCCCAATGTGTCTCATTACAAAGTTCAATTTGCTCCATGTAAGGGCAATCCAAATTACAACATCTTCAATATCCTACTACTTATTCAGTTTTTCAGATTATTCCATTAAAAGAGTTATGCGTGCTTGTGGCGTAAAGTGTCCAAACATGGCCATCAAACTTTTGATCCATGCCAACCATTAGAGATCCATGAGGAGAAGGTGGAAGCTCAAATACAACATAACCATTGTACATTGTTGGCAACTCCAACACCTCTTCCATACTTTTAGCACTCAAGAAAGCAACATGTAAAGCACTATGGAGTGTGGGGGGATCAAGCTGAAAACACTCACTGTGCTCTTTGATTTGTGAAGTGTGACTAGTTCTTGAAGCATGACTAAGGAGAATGCTTTGCTAGACTTTGGGTCCAGCTTGAATCCAAAATATTCATCGTCGAACACCATTGGTTGATGAATGATCCCAACATCCTCTAGTTTTGTCTCCTCTTGGAGAACAATGTTGCCATGTTGTAGCCCGAAGAAGTCTCTAACATGCAACAATGAAACCTTGCCAACAAGAGAGTTGTATCTGATCTGCAACTCCTAGACCCCATGTTTGATTACAAAGAAGGAAGCCATTAGCACAAGAGGTATTGTGAGTCAAACACTCGAGGGAGAGAATGCAAAAATAGAAGAGTAATGCCAAATTGAAATTGTGAGCGCAATGAATCTTTGAACAATGAGTCCAAAGAAGATAGTGGAGAAGGAGTCCAAAGAAGATAGTGAAATTGTGCTCACCAAAGCTTTGTACAACGACATGATAGGAACGTAACGGTATATCCTCCTTGGTTTTATCTATCATCAAGACTCAAGTAGCAGGGCACATTTATGTTTTGAAGCATCCACAAATTTGTTTTAGCATAAGAAATGTGGGCAGTTAAAGCATGATGGAGAAGTTTTAGCAAAAGGAAATTTTTGTGCAAAGAATTTGTGCACAAGATCCATTTTTATAACGGAGTTAATTACATTCATTAAGCACCATCCTAGCAACTAGCCACCCTTATTCCACCACTCACTATCTCCTGGTCCTTATGATTAAAGCACTTTCCATCTCTCAATTTCCAACTCTCAGCAGAGTATCTTTATGTATCTCCACCACTCAGCCACTCTATTACTCTCACTAAGTCTAGCTCAGTTTCTAACTCTCATTAAAGTTTTGATCTATGTTTAAATGGAAAGAGCTCTCAAATGGGCACCCAAAAACTATCATACAGGTATCCCAGGAGGCCGCGATATTGCGGCCTTCTTTTAGACCGCTTTGTCATTCTTTTTTCCCATTTTAGGTCTAGGTCTAAAGTTTACATTTTACAATGAAAAAATTAATGAGGTAATTTGTTGTGACAATGTCATGGTTATGAAGCAAGAAATGAGACAAGGGGTCTTTTGTGAAGACGTAAGGAGTGCATTTAAATGGGCAAAAAAAAAAGAGCAAACACATCTCCAAGGAGGCCATGATATGGGTCTTTGGTGAAGACGTAAGGAGTGCATTTGAATGGGCCTAAAAAAAGGGCAAACACATCTCCAAGGAGGCCTCAATATTGCTACCTCCTTGGAGGACCTATTTGCCTGTTTTTTTGGCCCATTCCTGATCCAAATACATATGTAGTATGGAAGAATACTCAAAAATTTGGAGAAAGGGGGCTTGAAGGAGACCGCGATGTTGTAGTCTCCTGGGAGTGTGTTTGGTCCTTTTTTTTGCCCACTCAAAGGTTGAGCCAAATACATATGTAGCATGGAACTTAGAACAATACCTAGAAAAACAAGAGAAATGGGACTTGAAGGAGACCATGATGTTGCAGCCTCTTGGGAGTGCTATTTGGCAATTGTTTTGGCCATTTGCTTGACCTAAAAGAGTTGGATTCAGACTTCAAATTAGCCCCACATTTGTGGAACTTTTTGACATTTCTTTGCAACTCTTTCTTGGATCATTTTTTTGCTTCTTGGAAGATGCAAAATTAGCAAGGCTAAGTCAGATTTGAAATCCAAGAAAAATAGTGAATGGAGCATCTAAGGAGACCGCGACACTGCAGTCCCCTAATAGACTCAGTTGGACATTCTTTTGACAAACTAACATGCCCATACTCTGTGTAGAAAGGGCTTTGTTAAATTCTCATAAGGTGCCAAAAAATTAAGCAAATCAGTGTGGAGGAGACTCGATGTTGTGGGCACTTGTATGCCTTGTATATTCTTCATTTTTTTACAAAGAAATCTGCATTTCAAATTTATCATCTCAATTGACTTCATAACATCTCAATTTTATCATTCTAATGGCATTGTGAAGAATTGTTTATTTCTTATGGTTTTTTGTGTTACTGTTCTACAGATGGGTATTAGAGAGAGTACAAATCCTCACCTAAGACAAGGGGGAAGGGTAAAGAGAAAGTAGTATCATCCCCCAAGAAGACAAAGAGGAAAAGGAAGAAGACTTTCTAGCCTAATGCTGGGGAGGGTGAGGTAGATTTGGGAGTCGAGATGCCTACAAACATAGAGGATACTGTTGATCTTCATGACATTGAGGGAGTAGGAGATGAGATTGATTCGGCGGTTGAGGATATTGACTTAGATCTTATTAGTGGGGGAGATATCATTTTAAAGTGTAGGCTCCTTAGATTAGATGAGTGTCCCAAAATCCATCTTTGTAGAATCATTACCTATGCAAGAGTGAGGGGTTTAAGGAGTGATGTGGCTGCACTAAAGAGTGCATTTTACAATATAAGGGGTATCTCCCCAAAAAAGGGAGCATTCATTATGTCCATTTGCAACCACCAAGAAGATGAAAGAGTCTCCAATGGGTAAAGATATTGCAAGTAGGTCAAGGATACAAACGAAGGAAAATAAAGATGCTAAAAAAGTTGTGTTTTTGTTTTGCATTGCAATCTTTCCCTTCCTCTATCTATCCCTCCTATACTAATAAAGAAACAAATGACTATTTCCTGTCTCTCTCCCTCACTCATCCCCTCAAATAGAAAAAAACATAGAAGTTTGGAATAATCTCTCTCTCTCTCTCTCTCTCTCTATCCCTCCTATATCAGTGAATAAAAAAATTTCAACAATAGTCTTGTAGTTTTAAATATCATTTACCTTAATCTCTCCCTTTTGTAATAAACATATAGACAAAGTGTGGTACAAAAATGTATCTACTCAATACAAACAAAACTTTCAAGGAGAAATCACTTCATTACCTAGAAAGTATGTGTTCCTTCTTTTGAAGTTGACTCTCTATACTCCAAAAAGGTAGAGAAAGAGCTGAAAATGATAGAACACCCGTTTTTCTCACTCCTTCCAAGAAGATTTAGGTCGCAACTTCAAGAGTTGACTCTCTATACTCCAAAAAGGTAGGGAAAGAACCAAAAATCAGAGAACACTCGTTTTTCTCACTCCTTTCAAGCAGATTTAGGTCGCAACTTTGGTTTCTAAGAGAGAGTGAAATAAGTAGAGAATGAATGGAAGAGAAGAGGGATGAACAAAGCTTGGGAAGAAGTTTCTATGAGAGATTTTTGAATGTTGAAGAAAAACGTGAGCAAAGAGGAGAGAGAAAGACTAAACAAGAGTAGAATGAAGATTTTTTGAAACCAACTGCTAGAAAGTGGCAGGAATGAATGAAACATTTTGGAAGAGAGAGAAGAGGGAGAGAGTTGGTTAGGAGGTCAAAGTTTGGGCAAAATGGTTGAACCAAATGGAGAACATGAGCATAGTTCTAGCTAGGGGATAGTTTGCCATGGGAGGAAAACAAGGAGGCTTGACATGTCCAGGGCAAGCCTGCCAAATATAAGTTTTTATTGTGAAGCACCAAAATTTCCCCTAGATCTAGGGAGCCTCTGTTACAGAGACATCCACATGGCATAATCTCCTTCATGGATACCATATTCCCTTATCCAAGCCTCTAATATTTTAGTAATTATCCAAAGGGCCCCTTTTTGAGTCCATTTGTTTTTGTAATGATGGTATAATCAGACCCCTTCTAAATCAACCCCCTTAAAACCAAAATAGGCATTGGGGGGATTTTCACTTGAGGTTTGGGCATTGGTCTATGGGAAAATGTGAAGATTATAGTCCTTGAACACAATAGCCACCTCAAGGAGCCCCAACATGTAGGTAATGGGGGAAAGTATAGGTTTTGCTTGATAATGTGCATGGGTTAGAGAATGAAAACTTCATTCTTGAGCTTGTGGTTTTAGCACGGCCTTCTACAAGATCATTTCCTTCACATAATGAGGAATCTCTTATTAGTCCCCTTCCCCTTCCCCTTTTCCTCTCTTAACAAGGATGACCAGATTACCATTGTGGCTAGACTAGATGCCTCTTTGGGGTGGGAGTTGTACGGGTGATGTAATGGTGGATCAAGATCTTGGACATTGTACTACACCATAGCACAAATAAGGGGCAATGGGACTTGGCTTAAAGGGAGAATGAAGGAGGAAGATGTTTTTGGCTTGATTATTGGCATAATCACATGATGTAAAAAGGACCAAAGATGAGGTAGTGATTGATAGAATGATGGGAAAATGGCAACAAACGCATAAACAATCATATATTGTTCAAGCATTTTTTGTGATAGGAATGGACCGTCAAGGTTGTTACTCAGCAAACAAAACTCAACAATGGAATCCCATGGCAAAAATGAGTGTGTGATGCTTAAAGGGACTTGTGGAGGAGATTCAGAAACTCATAGCTTGGAAGGGGACGTTTTTGGTGGTGGCTTGGATTGGAGAGCCATTCGACAGTTGTTTGAGCGTGAGTCACATCACAGGGAGGCCTTGGAGGATATGTTTTGGGATGGTCACACCGAGGCGATGCGACCACGATCTGGGCTCCCCTTGCATATTTTACGTTGTAGGCACCCCATCATAGCAGCACACATTTATCCGAGATATCTCGCTGCGAATGGTGGTCGATTGCCTCACAACCGCCAGATAGCCAGGTCATTTGCCATGCAGCTTTACGTTGAGTTTGTGCTTGGTCATCGGGTGGACTATCTTAGTACCCGTCCAGGATCAGGAGCGGGACGTGGTAGGATGGGGCGTCAGGAGCGTCAGATTGTAGGTGTTCGGCATCGACGCGAGGCACCAGAGTTGCACACCATCCCTGCACCGGCATTGCGAGTGGTGGGAGGACAGATTAGGGGGGATGTTCATTCAGTGGCATCATCCTTGCAGCAGATGGTCTCTACCCTATCGAGATCTATTGCGATTCCACCTCCCCCACCTCGATCATCGATGGAGCATCCCACATCTACACCACCTCCCACATCTACGCCACCTCAGCACGAGTTGGAGGCTCGAGACACACGGATTGCAGAGTTGGAGGCATTGTTGGCCGAGTCTAGGGACGAGGTTAGTTATTTTGATTATGTTAGTTTATTTTTTTGTAGCGTGTTTTGAACTGAAGTTTTTTGGTTAATTCTCACCATGTACGCGACATATTTGCATTGCAGGCACATCTATTGCGTCAGGAGATGGAGTCTCGCGTACGACTGTTGCAGACAGATTTGGAGGAGCAGAGGATTCGGACATTCATAGCATACCATCGTGCAGAGCACTATATTTTGCAGTTGAGGCATATTAGTCGTGATCCATCGCGCCATAGGATCGACCCCAGCGTGGCCCTATACCCTGCTCCTACCCTGCTCCTCCTGTAGATGTGCCAACTAGGACACCCATAGATGCAGCAGTCATAGCGAGGCTTCCTACTGCCACTTGTGTCCTCTGCCACGAGGAGTTTGACACCGTAGGGTGCTTTGGACTAGGGTGCGGCCACATCGCACATCTCCATTGCATGACCCGCCACATGGTGGCACGTTGAGTGTGCCCTGTATGCTTTGCTGACATTGATGTGGCGACATATAGAGGACTGGGCATGGATGATCTATATCTGGTCATCGTCAGGCTATTGATCCATTCGCCCGCGTAGTCTTGACAGAGCACTATAGGGAGGAGGCACAGAGAGCGTTGCTGATGCAGGAGGGTGTTGATACATCGGTGGTTGCATCATGCATTCCACGATGCTTTTCGTATGGTGATTTCATGCTAGGTGACGAGGCACGAGCGGAGGAGGCATGCCGGATTGAGCGAGAGGCAGAGCTACAGACATCATTGCAGCAGTGGGTGGAGCAGTAGCTAGGGCAGCGTCTTTCACATGTAGAGACAATTACTCGCGTTGGATTTGAGGCACGAGTATTCGCAGATGCACGGCTATGGGAGCTGAGACGCGCGTACATAGAGGAGGCAAGGGAGGCAGAGATGGCAGCAGTGGCATGTGCAGCATGCCCTCCTCTTCATCAGGATGAGGCTGGCCCATCTCATGCAGGTGATGAGGCTGGCCCATCTGAGCCGGCTTTGCCTGAGGGCACACAGCGGACGGTTGGGCAGCGGGTCATACAGGAGCCACGTCAACGTTCCACTTGAGGATCATATGTAGAGTTATCAGATTCGGATTCAGATTGATTGTTTAGGCTTCCCACGTTTCTTGTATAGGGATGCACTTTTGTAGCATGATGATGATGATGTACAGATTCATTTTGGTACTTTCATGATATTGTTCCCACTTTTATGATGTATGAGCATTTTCGTACTTTCATGATGTTCTTCACACTTTGTTTATCTCAGTTTATAGTTTGTTTAATACATAAGGTATTTAAAAAAGAATGCCATGTGAAGTAATTATAAACATTAAGCATATTGAAAAAGTGTTCAAGTTCCAACTTTATCATTTTGAATATCATATTGAATTTTGTATATATCAATGCTTGCAATTATTACACTAAACCTAAGAGCCGTGCGAAGTTTCATCCCCATGTGCGTATTTAAAATTAAGAGTATGATTTTGAATTTCAAATATCTCAATTCACACATCTAATACATAATGTATTTTAAAAATAATGCCGTGTGTCGTAATTGTAAACATTAAGCATTGAAAAGGTGCTTGCAAAAATGCATGCACTTCAATGTTATACTTCACCCAATCCGTATCATGCACAATCTTCTTTACTACATGTGAGATTTTGGATGTCTCAAATGATAGCAACATGGGGAACTGGGTTGGGATTTTTGAAAGACCATCATGGAGGAGGGATTCCATTTAGAATCTATTTGAAAAAAAAGAACCAAATACACACATATAAAACACACATTACAAATCATATCAGGGCACTCATTCAATATATGTTAAAGAATTCATGGTACAAACAAGCTACATTCACATTCACTTCTATTTAACAAGTCATATATATCGCACAAGAATTATATTCCTAAAAAGATAATTCTAGGAAACTTTAATGCATCCACTCTCCTTTATTCCACAATCTGCGTCAATCACATGATGGACAAATTGATGTAATGGGGTGTACCTAGGGGTACAAGGTTTGTATGGGTGTGTGTCTAACCACATGGTGGTTAGTGTGACTAGGTTTGGTTGTAGAAGGTTCCATTAGGTGTGATTGATAGATTCATGGGCTTGATTGAGAAATCAGTGGAGTGATTTATGGATCTAGATGCTCTATTGAGCTCACATGTGATGTCACTCTTGGATGTAAAGTGTGCCTATATATGCAGGATATCTCTCATGAATAAAATCCTCCATTTTGCTTCATCTTTTGAATACTTCTTGCTACTCCAACATGTGGCATTAGAGCTATGTTCACCCTCCTTGAGCCCTCTTTGAGTGCCATGTCATCATCTTCTTCACAATGAAGGATTTCTCCCCTCTCTTCCAACGTTTTATCTTTAAGCTTGTTCTCCTCCATCTCTCAGCCATTTCACACAACCTCTGAGCCCAAGATTCCTTGTGATGGGGCAAATCCTTGGCTAGGAGGAAAGTGCTTGAGTCATGCCGGTGCCAACACGAATACAGTGCACCGAAGTTTCACATAATTGTGCTTGCTGGAGCCACCATTCATCAAATGCTCAGAGCTAAAGTTAGGCAACCTTATGAGCTAGTTGCTGATGAAGTTTGAAGCAAATGCTCTAGTAACTAAGACGTGGTGATGAAAAGCCCACTCAGCATTTGAGCTAGTAGGGTTTAGTCATGCTAGTAGGGATTGCTTCTACGTGGCGCAAACCAAATCAGTTGCAGACCAAATCTTGCGTGGATGTACGTCTAGGGTAGCCTAAGAGGCGTGTGAAGTTTCGTCCCCAACAGGATTTAGGATTTAGGGTTCAGGGTTTCGGGTTTAGGGTTTAGTCGTGCTAGTAGGGCTTGCTTCTACGTGGCACAAACCAAATTAGTTCGAGACCAAATCTTGCATGGATGTACGTCTAGGGTAGCCTAAGAGGCATGTGAAGTTTCGTCCCCAACAGGGTTTAGGATTTAGGGTCTAGGGTTTAGGGTTTAGGGTTTAGGGTTTAGTCGTGCTAGTAGGGATTGCTTCTACGTGGCGCAAACCAAATCAGTTGGAGACCAAATCTTGCATGGATGTACGTCTAGGGTAGCCTAAGAGGCGTGTGAAGTTTTGTCCCCAACAGGGTTTAGGATTTAGGGTTTAGGGTTTAGGGTTTAGGGTTTAGGGCATGTGTATACATCTGGCTGATGTGGCACCATGCATGGTCATGATGTGGTAATATAGTCTCTTCCTGCATGGTCATGATGTGGTACTGGGCCTCTTCGATGACATTGAAAGGTGATGTGGCATGATGAGTTGGCATTCATGAGGTGGTAGATTGACATGGCAAATTGAGGTGGAGGGATTGGTGACGTGGCAAGGTTGAGGAGGTATGCCAAGGTGGCATTGTGTGATCACATGGCTGATGATGTGGAATGATGAGGTGGCACATGTGGCAGCACGTGTGGCAATGTAAGGTGACATGGCAAGGAGTGATGTCACATCTGCTTGATGAGATGGCACCACGTGGTCTAACAACGTGGCATGGTTTTGATGACTCAGCCTTCCACATGGGCAGCATGCAGACTCCAAAGGCTTGCCACTAGGGTCGGTGATGCTCCTGCCTACCTCACCAAGCCTAATACCAAGCCTACCTTGTCTTGGTATTAGGCTTGGGTGGCCCTTTTTCCCCCACAAAAGGGAGATTTAACTGTTGGAGGCCATATCGTACGTTTCCCTTACTCAAATTTAACCAAAATTTTTTCCTCTTATTCATCATGCAGAGGACTAAAAATATTGACATTTTTGAAATGTTTGGTTATGTTTGAGAATTACTAGATTTATTTTTAATATTCTTTGTTGATCCTCTAAGGAGTAAAAGTAAAAATTAAACTTCAATCTTCCTAAATCTAACCGTTGGATTTGGGATTTGATGATTCAACCACACACCCTTATGTGCCTACTAACCTTCCACCGAATTGGATTTGCTTAATTATTCAAAATACTAAAAAAATGTGGTGTGCTACTAAAATGCATGTATTTTATGACTTTATTTATTATAAATAATTATTTATAATTAGATAAATCATTCAAAAAATTACCAATAAATCAAGTTAAGCTCTACATAATGCAAAGAGACCACTTACAAAGTTTCAATAACATTTAATCTAAAATGAGTGAGAAATTTAGAATTTAATATGACACTCTTTGTTCGTGACAAACGTGTGACCACCCTGGAACCATGCCGTGTGACACAAATAAATTTTTTGTGTGTGCATCGAATTTTCGATCAGACTATACGATTGTGTGCACAATAGCAAGTGTGATGTTGTGTCAGAAGACTTCAAAGACTAGATCCATAGGGAAGTAGGTGAGATTTGCATTTTTGTGTGCTAAAAAGCTTGTTTTTCCACCTCCTAAGGATTGGGGAGTGAACAAAAAGTGGACACCCTTAGCTTGCTACTTCCCTTAGATGTGTACTTGGACTTGTGGAAGTAGATGTAGGGAGCTTATGTAGATGGACATCAAGATAGCTTTCTTGCATGGGGATCTGCATGAGGAAATTTACTTGGTAGAGATTGAAGGCTTTGAAGAAAAGAGAAAAGAGTATTTGGTTTGCAAACTAAAAAAGTGTCTCTATGGCCTTAAGCAAGTGCCTAGAGAATGGTATCATAAGTTTGATGCTTTCATTTGGTCCTAGGGTTTCAGAAGAAGTGAGATTGATCACTGCCTCTACACTAAAAGGGCTAAGGATAATAGCGTGATAAACTTGGCACTTGAAGTGGATGATATGCTATTGGCTAGCAAGAACACTTATGAGCTGGATGCATTGAAGGCCAAGTTGCACGAGGCCTTTGGCATGAAGGATTTGGGACCTGCAGGTCATATTCTTGGTATGCACATCACGCGTGACTAGAGTAGGAAATTTCTTTGGCTTTCACAAAAGGAGTATATTACAAAAGGATTGCAACATGTCAATATGGAGGGGGGAAAGGTACTAAGTACTCCATTGCCTCCATATATGAAGCTGAGTCAGCAAATAGTCCCACATCACATGAGGAGAGGGCCATGATCACCAGGCTTCCTTATGCATGAGCGATTGGGAGTCTTACTTATGCTTTGAGAGATACTAGACTAGACATTGCATTTGTAGTGGGATTTGTTAGCCAGTATATGGCTAATCCAAGAAAGAGGCATTGGGAGGTAGCTAAGTGCATCATGAGGTACATGAAGGGTACCAAGGAGACATGCATATGCATTGGCAAAGGAGAGATCTATGTACTTGGTACACCAATTAAGACTACGAAGGGCATTTGGATAGTAGGAGATTCACTTCTGGGTACGTGTTCACCTTTGCACGTGGTGCAGTGTCATGGATATCTCGTGCATAGAAGTGTGTTGCTTTGTCTAGTACAGAGGCCAAGTATGTTGCAGCCACACAGGGTTGCAAGGAGGCTATGTGGCTTGATCGACTAGTGGGAAATTTGAGGACTCATACAGTTGTACCGACATTACATAATGAATCTATGGATGCTATTCAAAGAGTATTCAGATAGCACAAAATCTGGTCTATCACGCACAGACCAAACAAATTGAGGTTAGGTACCATTTTATTAGGGAGGTACTTGAGGACAAGTGCGTAGAGCTTGTCAAGGGTCATACCAATGATAGCTCTGCAGAAATTCCACACTATCATAACCAGCATACCTCAATTGAATGATTCTCTATGCAAATGCCACATAAAATTGTGGAAATTTCTTTATCATTCCCAAACTGTGAAGCTCCTCCTCGATGAGGTTCATGACCTCCATTGATGTCAAATCTTGCCTCTTTCCAGATCTCTGGATTGTGGCAATCTCAATCTCCGAACTAGAATTAAAACTTCAAAGCCGTAGCATTGCCTGTATCAGAGATGTTTGGCACTTGGTGGTGTGGAATCAGAATCTCTCTCTCTCTGTCTCTCTCTCTCTGTCTCTCTCTCTCTTGCACTCAATATCTCCCTCACCTTGGGGGGTGCACTACTAAGAAACCCTATGTATCATGTGCATTCAAGGGGTATTTAAAAAAGCCTTCAACTAAATTTTTTTTCCCAAAAAAAAGCCTTCCTCTTATTGTAATCCTGTTAAACTTATTTCAATATCTGAATTAAAATACCCCTCCTTTTGAATGCACATGCTATACTAACATTTTGTGATTTGAACACCCCAAGTCCCTCACTCACTCTCCCATTGTCACCTCTCTCTCTCTCTCTCTCTCTCTCTCTCTCTCTCTCTCTCTCTCTCTCTCTCCCTCCCTCCCTCCCTCCCTTGCTCCCTCTCTCCCTCTCTCTCTCTCTCTCTCTCTCTCTCTCTCTTCTCTCCCTCCCTCCCTCCCTCCCTTATCTCTCCTCTCCCTTGCTTGCGCTCAATATCTTCCTCACTCACTCATCCCCCCCCCCTCTCTCTCTCTCTCTCTCTCTCTCTCTCTCTCTCTCTCTCTCTCTCTCTCTCTCTTTCTCGATGTCCTTGTATCTATGTCTCTTTGTCCTTGTCTTTGTCTCTCTCTATCTCTCTCTGTTATGGCACCAAAGGTAATCAAGTTTTAACTCGATATCCATGTAGTTTCTTGAACACAACAACATGCTCAAAGGAATTCCATAATTCAAAGAGGAATATTTGTGTGAAGGATGCCTTTCAAGGAAAATAGCATTGATAATTCCTTTTCCAAGCATAAGGCCACTACAGCCAAGAGACCATTAGAATTTCTTCATAGTGATATTGCACAGTAATACACTATCATTCAATACTAGAAAATATTTTGTCGCATTCCTTGATGACTAAATGTTAAAGATATTCATCTACACCATGAAGAAAAATTAGAAGCTACTTGAAAAGTTTAAAAAGTGCAATACTATGGTAGAAACTCAGTCTAGTGAAAATTGTCATACATAAGGGATGCTTTAATCATCTCAAATTCACAAAAGGGGTCTATATTAGTTTCCAAAATTCATCGGTATGGGGTATGTGCTATATGGGGGTTTTATATAGTGCACCCCCCGATTATTAGTCATATGTTAATGCTCTTCTTTGTAGTAGAGTAGGTATGCTATGTGTGCTAATGATGTTAATGGTGCATCAAAACCCATATTACTCTTGAGTATATAAAAAGCAACCTCATCCTAAGAATAATCCTAATCTAGAGGTGCTTTCATAGTTTCATCCCTACTATACCCTTTGGAATAGCACCTTTTCTAGTTTGGCTCCACAGCATAAGTGGATATTAATTTTCATCATCTAAGATTTGTCTCCACATCAAGAACTAATTTGATGGATATAAAACTACCATCTCAAAGCCCATTTTCATTACACATAGAGCAATTTACAGGATCAAAAATTTGTGAAAGAAAAAGCAAGCTTCCACAAAAATACCATCATCCCAATATCAAGCTTCACTATGGATTTGTATATTTTAAATTCTATGTTATTGAATTCCATGATTAGATTAAAAAATTAAACACTTATTTTGTACAATTGAATGAAAACTTTGTCCTTTTGGTTGGTGTAGTTTATAGACAATTTTGATTTTTCCATGGTTTAGTGGTTCACAAAAGTTTGATCCTCCTACTTTGGGAAGGTTTTCTTTTAGATCGAGTTTAGATCCTCTCAAGGTATACGTGCCAAAATAGGTTACAATTATTATTACTATTATTTGGCCTTGCTACAAGATCCATCCTATTGGTTATTAGGGAATCAAAGTCTTTTTTTCCAACCCAAGTAATGAAAATGGGCTCCCTTGGAACAAAAACTGTTAAAAAAGACTATTTATGGTTGAATAAGAGGGGCAAATGGAATTCAATGCTTTTGTGGATTTTCATTGAGCTAGAGTACATTGACCACCTTACACACAAATGGTTCAAGTTAAGGGCTTGTATAGATATAGGCTCCTCATCCACCTGTATGCCCCTAGGGGTGCATCTAAAAATCTATAGCCGTATGAGAGGAGTTTAATATAAATGATTTTTTAATCCAAAAAGCTCAAAGAATTCCTCAGATAGGCGGGGATTTCTAATTCAAAAAATTATGCAATTCAATTTTTTACAAAGAAAGAGGAATGAAAGACCTATATGTACTTAGGAATTTAAATATTAATCATTTGAACATCCATTGCATAGAGATTCCTCTAATAGTGCACTACTAGGACGATATAACTTTTTGGTTTTTATGATTTGATAAATGATATGATAAGTTTTAGATGATAGGAATGTTTGTTAGATATCAATGCTCCACTCTCGTGTAACTACGCGAGAACCAGCTAACTCTACTTGTAAGCCCCCCATATGAGGAGAATACATTTGAGTAGCTCGATTATCCAGTAGGTCCTAGTTTGGACACTAGATGGGGGCCATGTGTGGCAGGATGGATGGACAGCTTCAGATAGAGTTGGCACACTACCAGCTAGGCTACATGCAAGTGTGGGAAGGCATCCCTGGCCGCACTGAGGGTAGACGAAGCATTTCTCGGGGCAGCCCACTCTCAGGTTGCGGGGCCCGTTTGGAGCCCCAAATGACCTCGGATGGCTCTGAGCGAAATGAGAACCGTAGGTAAGTTGCTCTATTCTATGCCACAGTTGTAACGTGTGGTCGGTGGCCTATTTTGGGACCTCGGCCTTTTGGGTAGACTGGGTCGGTCTCCCAATTGGGTCTAACCGACTACAACTAGTGGCTATATAAGAGGAAGCCCGTGAAGCCCATATTCATCACTAGCTACACCAACCCTGATTCCTTAGCATCTAGCCTCCGTCCTCTACTGTTTCCAGCATGCCATCAAAGCTCCTCACACAGGAGCGCACGGCTGGGAGGCAGCGCCATCTATTGTATTAGTTTTACAGTAATCAAATTTTTGATTCTCCATACTATCTGCTTTTTCTCTTGCATATGAGATCCCGTTATCTATTGAGCACAGACGTATTATTTTCTTACATGGTAATAGAGCTTAGGCTCTAGCAAGAAGATTTGGTAGTGTGTTTCTGTTTGCAAGCAGATTGTGAGAGATGGCCCGGTCCGCAAGACTGTGAATCCCACCATTCGGAGAAAGCAGAAAGCTGGACGGCTCTAACTATCATACTCTGGAAGTTCAAGATGAAGACCATCCTAAGTGCATACGAGCTTTGGGATACTGCTATTAGGGTGGACCTGAAGCTGGTTCTGAGACTGAATCCAGCCAATGCAGCACAACAGATAGTACCAACTGCGGATGATATTCTCGCGTGGACAAGAAGAAATGCAGATGCACTGTGTTCTATTATCTGCAGTGTAAGTGATTCTATCATGGTGTTAATTCAACATGTCACCACAGCGGAGGAGGCATGGATAGTCTTGAAAAATCAGTACGAGACCACGAACGCGAATTCAGAATCAGGAGACTCAACTCGTGAACAAGAAATTATTTCAGTCTAAAATGGCACAGAAGTTCATCACCAGGGTGAAGAATGCGCACGATCAGATGACTGCGATTGGCATCACCATCATCAGTGAGAATCTGAAAGGTAAGGGTAAGGACTCTGGTAACCCATCTTCTTCTGATGATAAAAAGAGAAAGAAGAAGATCAAGTGCTTCTATTGCAACAAGGCAGAGCATAAGCAGAATGAGTGCCAGAAGAAGATTACAGATGAGAAGAATGGAGTAAAGAAAGAGTCCAGTAATAGCGCGCAGGCAGTACGAGTAGAGCTATTCGTAGCAATTGAGGAGATTTGCATGGAGGCAGTTCATGTATCTGCGGATGAACCCTGGATTATTGACAGTAGTGCATCATGCCACATGACCAGTCGAAAGGATTGGTATACCTCTCTACATCCGATAGGGAATGACATCCTAGTAGCAGTCGGTGATGATGCAAAATGTCCAGCAAAAGGAAAAGGTACGATTGCTCTCAAGTCAGATGGAGTTGTAAAACAGTTGTCCGATGTTCTTTATGTGCCAGATATCAAGAGGAACTTGTTGTCCATTTTTGTGATCACGGATCAGGACCTCAAAGTTCAATTCGATAAGGATGGCACACAGATTCTGGATCTTCAAGGGAACGTCATTGGTAAAGGTACATGGTGCAACAACATCTATGAACTCTCAGCTTTTAGTGCTCGAGCTGATGTGAGCAACACTAAGCTGTGGCATGAGAGGTTTGGTCATGTGAAACCTTAGTTCTTTAAAGGAGTTGCATAAAAGTGGAATGATTGTAGACCTACCAGAAATTATAGATCTGCCCGATGTATGTGAAGCTTGCATGATGGGCCAGTAGCATCGGTAGCCCTTTCCTAAAGAGGCTAGCAGGGCAAAGGCTCTTCACACGGACCTCTATAGAGAGATGGAGATGGAAGCTTTGGGTGGTTCCTACTACTTCATGATGCTAATCGATGACTATAGTAGAAGGATATGGATATACTTCCTAAAGCCTAAAGATGAGGCTTTTAGTAAGTTCAAATAATGGCATGTAATGGTCGAGAAAGAAATGGGGAGGAAGGTGAAGAAGTTGAGATCAAACAGAGGAGGTGAGTTCACATCAAGTGAATTTGAAAGTTACTGCAAAAGTCACAGGATCAAAAGGCAGAAACCCCTGCCACATACACCATAGCAAAATGGAGTAGTAGAGGGCAAGATGTGCGTCATCTGTGAAATGGGCAGGAATATGATGAAAGGGAAAGATTTGCCAAATACTTTATGGGCTGAAGCATGTAACACGGTAGTTTACATTCAGAATCATAGCTACATGAAGGCTATGAACAGGATGACTCTAGTGTAGGACTTTTTTGGTAAGAAACCTTTAGTTGCACATTTCAGAGTTTTTGGATGTGACTGTTTTGTGCATGTCCCTGATGCTAATAGGACCAAATGGGAACCGAATAGCTAGAAATGTATTTTCTTGAGCTACAGTGAAGAGGCGAAGGGTGAGCGTCTCTGTAACCCTATTACCAAGAAGGTAATAGTAAGTCGCGATGTGGTCTTCTTAGAACAGCCGCATCAATTGGAGGAGGATGCTTCCTTCCCAGAAAACTAGGACCAAGATATCCATCCAGTACAACCATCAATAGCAGACCTAACTCCCCCAATGATGCTTGGGAGGATTCAAGATAAAGAAGAGGAAGAAGAGCCTGTAGAACCACAATGGCAACAGCCATTCCCGAAGTGGGTAAAGCAGCTTTTGGATGGCAGAGAACCTCCAGCCATTGAGGAGGAACCATTCGAACACTGCCGGTCCAAGAGATTAAAGGAGCAAAGAAGGGCACAGGAACACTTGGTCAACTATGCTTTGATGACAGAGATGATCCGTGCTGAAGAACCCAAGTGTCTTGAAGAAGCACAGGGTGATGATAGGTGGATGGAGGCTATGTAGCCAAAGTATGGCTCCATAATGAAGAACACCACTTGGGACCTTGTGGATTGACCACCAAAACGCAAGGAAATCGGCACCAACTGGGTGTACAAGACCAAGTACAAGTTTGATGGCATGTTGGATAAGTACAAGGCTCGACTCGTGGCAAAAGGATTCGCACAGGTACATGGTTTTGATTATCAGGATACTTTTGCTCCCATAGCTCGACTAACCACAATTCACAGTGTTTTGGCTTTAGCAGCACAGGGAAGTTGGCCCGTGTTTCAGATGGATGTAAAATCCACCTTTCTAAATGGCGATCTCAAGGAGGAGGTATACATGGAACAACCACCAGGTTTTGTGATCCCCAGTTCAGAAGGTAAAGTATGTAAACTAAAGAAGGCATTTTACGGGCTGAAACAGGCCCCACGAGCATTACCAGCAGATTGATGCCTACTTTCTGCAAAACAAGTTCAAGAGGAGCCCATCTGATGCAAATTTATATATCTACAAAGAAGGAGGCAGGTGTATGATCGTGGTCCTTTATGTGGATGACCTTGTCATAACATGGAACCATGAAGAGAAGATCTCGTAGACAAAGTAGTTGCTAGGAAGAGAGTTTGAAATGACAGACCTCCGACTGATGCATTTCTGTTTGGGGATTGAGGTTTGGCAAGAGCCAAAACAAATCATCTCACAGCTGAAGTATGCTGGAGAGATACTGAAGACATTTGGCATGGCTGAGTGCAAGACAGTTGGCACCCCTATGGAGGTTGACGTGAAGCTCTCAAATGAGGATTCATCACCACTCGTGGACGAAGCGAAGTACAGAAGGCTTGTGGGCAGTTTGATTTACTTGTGTAACATGTGGTCAGACATGAGTTTTGCAACTGGTATACTAAGCAGGTTTTCCAATAAGCCTCGGGAGAACCATTGGAGGGCAGGGATGTGGGTGCTGAAAGACATCAAAGGCAGACTTGATTATGGCATCACCTATACCAAGGGCAACACCTTGACTGCATTCTATGACTCAGATTGGGCAGGAGATGTGGACAACAGGAGATCAGTGATAGGTTACTATTTCTCACTTAGATCTAGATCTGTGTCATGGGTCAGCAAGAAGCAACCCATAGTTGCTCTTTCTTCTACCGAGGCTGAGTACAAAAATCAGCATGTTTTGCTTCTTGTGAGGTAGTGTGGTTGAGGAGGATTTTAGGGGACATGGGTGTAGTGCATAACAAGCCTACACAGTTATCATGTGACAATCAGAGTTGCATGGCAATTGCGAAGAACCCTGTGTTCCATGCTCACACAAAACACATTGAGATTCAATATCACTTTGTACGTGAGCTCATCATGGATGGAGAGGTCATCTTGGTGTACTGTCCGACTATAGAGAATGCTGTAGACATCTTCACAAAGGCTCTTGGAAGAGACTTGCTAGAGAGGCATCTTCATCGACTTGGCATTGGGTCGAAAAAGTGAGTTCACTTGTGGGTGGACATTCAGGGGGGGTGTTAGATATCAATGCCCCACTCTTGTGTAACTATGCAAGAACCAACTAACTCTACTTGTAAGGCCCCCATATGAGGAGAAGGCATTTGAGTAGCTCGGTTATCCGGTAGGTCCTAGTTTGGACACCAGATGGGAGCCATGTGTAGCCTGATGGCTGGAAGGCTTCAGATAGAGTTGGCACATTGCCAACTAGGCTACATGCAAGTGCAGGAAGGCATCCCATGACTGCTGACGGAGCATTTCTTGGGGCATCCCACTCTTGGGTTGCGGGGCCCATTTGAAGCCCCAGATGATCCCACATGGCTCTGGGTAGAATGGGGCCCGTAGGTTAGTTGCTCTATTCTACGCCACAGTTCTAATGTGTGGTCGGTGGCCTATGTCAGGACCCAATGTCAGGACCCAACCTCTAGTCAGCCATTTTGGGTGGACTGGGTTGGTCTCCCAATTGGGTCTAACCGACTACAACTAGTGGCTGTATAAGAGCAAGCCCGTGAAGCCGATATTCATCACTGGCTATAGCAACCCTGATTCCTTAGCATCCAACCTCCGTCCTCTACTATTTCCAGCATGGCATCGAAGTTCCACACAAGAGTGCATGGCTAGGAGGCAGCGCCATCTATTGTATCAGTTTTACAGTAATCAAATTTTTGATTCTCCATACTAACTGCTTTTCTCTCTTGCATATGAGATCCTATTATCTGTTGAGCATAGACGTATTATTTTCTTACAATGTTGACATAGTTGTAGTGCAACCATTTGTTTGATAAAATTGTGTCATATAATAATAGATAATTGTATTTGATAGGTGAAGTTTAGAATGTACATATACCATTGACATTTCTTATCACCCACATTGCATATTATAATTTAAAACCGAAGATACCTAGCATTGTTATAAACGTGAAATACACATTCGATATTGTTATAAGGCCTAATGCAATGGTTGACAAGCATTAAAATAGGCATTAAAGTTGCTTAGTATGACAAAGACATCCAAAAAATGAAAGGTGAAAAGACTACTTCATATTCTGTCGAGCATGGGAATGAAATCTTCAGGACATATAATTTGAGAATTAGATTGACATATGTAAAAGCATAGATTATTTGGCCCTTGCACTCCATCACTGATGCATAACATTACAATGTAGGTTACATAATCTTAGATGTCTTGGCCCTTGCATTCCATCACTAATGCATAAAATTAGATGAGAATTAGGTTACATAGTCTTAGATGTCTTGCGGGGATAGTTAGACATACTCATTTAACTTCTTGGGGATAGAGGATGACATGAAGAGGCTAATCGATAGCTTTTGGGTTTGCATCCACACCATGGTATCGAGCTGTCTCGTACAACCACAATAGATTTCTAGCCATTCGGCCACCCAAGCTTTTGAGGTTCCTTCTGACTCCAGGTTCTTCCATCAGCTTGGACCTTTTCACTTCATTGAGAAACCTAACAAAATCGTCATCTCTCTATTGGATCATTCTACATACCATCTCAACACTGACTTGGAAGTCCTGAGACTCGTTGAAGCACACCACAGAAACAATATTATCATAGTCACCTCCCAAATATTCTGCTTAGAGTGAGACAAGGTCATTTGCCCATGAAACATGATCTACCATAGCATCATGGAGCTAAAAAATGAGGGGACTCATCAGTGTCTCTTCATTAAGATCTATTCCTAGCACGTACTCCGCGAGGACAAAGACTTTTCCATGCCTGAGCATGTAGGTCTGAACATCTGCGATGCTTCGTGCTTCATGATAGGAAATTTGGCCTTTCCATGCATCAATTGAATCTCCCAAGGCACCAAGAAATCGAGATCGCTGCATCACATGCATATTTGGACAAATCTCACTCCACCAATCCTGTGCCACAGTGACGATCCTATCCGCTCCTGAAGGGGAAGGCTTTCCATTAAGAGTATCAATAACAGATTGGAAGAGGAGTGTGGCTATAGAAAGGTCCCTTCCTAGGCCAAGCAGGTCGTCGATCATGTAGTTGGCCTTGAATAACCAAGAGTAGAATTTGGCAAGAGAGGCAACGTGTCTTGTCTCGCCAGTGGTGTTAGCCAAGCAAGTCAGCAAAGGAAACTAAGACTGAAGGAGTTTCTTGTCATTTCTTGAGGATGGGTTGAAGGTCGCCAAGAGCCACAACTTAGTTTCGTCTTTAATCGTATCAAAATCAAGGTGCAAATGACCAAGTGCAGAAGATTGAAGTGGAGGAATCGTGATGGTGTGAGCACTATGGAGGTAGTCCATGATGTGAGAACTTGACGGTGAGAGAGAGCTTTATACCACCACATATATATTCTAGTGAGTGAGCCTAACTAGAACGTATTCCCATGTGTTTGTGGTGAGCCAAATTCATATTCCAATGTCAATAACATCCTCTTCATAGATACAATGTCAATAACATCCTCTCCATGTATACAAATGATTGATATGTGAGAGTCAAAAACCTTCCCAAGAATACGAGAGCATCCTCCCCCTATATAGGATGGATGTAAAGTCGTTGCACATATATGCACATGTTTTTCATGAAGCTTTGAAGTTCCTATCATGACCAAAGTACCCAACATATGGCATCACTTGGCCAACTATTTCCCCCTCATTTTCAACACATATTTAGATATTTTGAGACCTATTCAAATTAGACTTTGAAAAATTTCTCATCTACATTGCCAAGAACCCTACATCATTTTATTTGATTGCTTGTTTGCAATTTATGTTTAAACTAACTATCCATTCCATTGAAGTATGAGGATGTGAATGAAGATGCCGTCAAACATCTTTTTGTGATGGGATAAAATGAGTTCATGTTACGTGAACATCATTATTCAAGAAGTTTTCTCATAGGATTCCTTGCTTTATGGAATGTTGAAATCACAGTAAGGAACAAATTTCATTGGATCAAACATACACATGTATCAAGAAGTTGGCATCAAATTGAGTTAGATATAATTAAGTTTTTCTTATGTGCTTAATTTTAACTTGGTCTTCATTCTCATTGGTAATTGCGTGCATGTAAAGAGAAACAACATAATCAAACCACTCGTCATGAAATACACAACATAATTAGACCATTATGGGGGTAGTACATGATGTGAGAACTTGAGAGTGAGAGATAGCTTTACACCACCACATATATATTCTATTGAGTGACTCTAACTAGAACGTATTCCCATGTGTTTTTCATGAGCCAAATTCATATTCCAATGTCAATAACATCCTCTTCATAGATACAATGTCAATAATGTTAGATATCAATGCTCCACTCTCGTGTAACTACGTAGGAACCAGCTAACTCTACTTGTAAGCCCCCCATATGAGGAGAAGGCATTTGAGTAGCTCGGTTATCCGGTAGGTCTTGGTTTGGACACCAGATGGCGGCCATGTGTGGCCTGATGGCTGGACAACTTCAGATAGAGTTGGCACATCGCCAATTAGGCTACATGCAAGTGTAGGAAGGCATCCCTTGACTGACCGCACTGAGGGTAGACAGAGCATTTCTCGAGGCAGGCCACTCTCGGGTTGTGGGGCCCCGTTTGGAGCCTCAGATGATCCCGAATGGCTGTGGGCTGAATGGAGACCGTAGGTTAGTTGCTCTGTTTTGCGCACCGGTTCTATCATATGGTCAGTTGCCGACCCCCAATCGACCGTTTTGGGTGGACTGGGTCAACCGACTACGACTGGTGGCTATATAAGAGCAAGCCCATGAAGCCCATTTAATCACTAGCTACAGCACCCTTGATTCCTTAGCATTCAGCCTCCGTCTTCTACAGTTTCCAGGACGCCATCGAAGCTTCTTTTATAGGAGTGCACGGCTGGGAGGCAATGCCATCTATTGTATCAATTCTACAGTAATCAAATTTTTGATTCTCCATACTATCTTGTTTTCTCTCTTGCGTACGAGATCTTGTTATCTGCTGAGCACAGACGTTGTATTATTTTCTTACATGGTATCAGAGTCTGGACTCTAGCAAGAAGATTTGGTAGTGTGTTTCTGTTTGTGAGTAGATTGTGAGAGATGGCCTAGCCCGCAAGACTGCGAATCCCACCATTCGGCGAAAGTGAAATGTTGGACAGATCTAACTATCCTCTCTGGAAGCTCAAGATGAAGACCATCCTAAGCGCATATGAGCTTTGGGACATTGCTACTGGGGTGAACGTGAGGCCGGTTCTGATACTGAATCCAGCCAATGCAGGACAGCAGATAGTACCAACTACGGATGAGATTCTCGTGTGGACAAGAAGAAATGCAGATGCACTGTGTTCTATTGTCTGCAGTGTTAGTGATTTCATCATGGCGTTAATTCAACATGTCACCACAGCAGAGGAGGCATGGATGGTCTTGAAAAATCAGTACAAGACCATGAATCAGATGTGGATTCAGAATCTAGAGACTCAACTCATGAATGAAAAGTTGTTTGAGTCTGAAGCGGTAGAGAAGTTCATCACCAGGGTGAAGAATCTGCGCGATCAAATGACTGCGATTGGCATCACCATCACCAGCAAGAATCTAGCACGAAGGTGCATACGGATTCTCCCACCAAAGTACGATGGTCTTGTTATGGGGCTGAATATGCAGAACGGAAATCCGCCCCTCAACTTTGAGGATTTCAGCGCGATGCTTCTGGAGGAGGAGATGCGTCAAAAGATGAAGATTGGAGAAGATTTGGCTTTCTGGACCGGATCAAAGAAAGGTAAGGGTAAGGACTCTGGTAACCCATCTTCTTCTGATGATAAAAAGAGAAAGACGAAGATCAAGTGCTTCTATTGCAACAAGGTAGGGCACAAGCAAAATGAGTGCCGCAAGAAGATTGTAGATGAGAAGAACAGAGTGAAGAAAGAGTCTAGCAACAGCGCGCAGGCAGTACCCATAGAGCTGTTCGTTGCAATTGAGGAGATTTGCACAGAGGCACAGTTCTGTTGGGATATCTCAAGGTGTATGCCTCAGGCACACCTTATGTTTCTATGTGTGAGTGCTAGAGGCACAGTTAGGTGCCCACAAGCACAGCTAGGTGGTGGAAAGCCACATAGGATGATTGAGAGAATCTAGGAGCAGATTGAGGAGATGATTGTGGAGCTCTGAAGTCATCAGTGATGTCAGTGAGCATGTATGAGGTGCCTACTTAAGGACCTCACTCTTCTTCATTCTACAAGCAAGTAATGCAAGTATTCTGAGTTTGTGTCCACTCTTTGCTTTCCTTTCAGCTTTCCAACATGGTATCAGAGCCATTTGATCCCCCTTGAGCCCATTTCTGCCACATCATCATCTTCTTCTTCATCTTCTTCTTCTCCATTTTCCTCTTTCTTCCCAAAATCTTTGAGAGCTTGGTTCTCCACCTACAAACGACCATTGCCCAAACCCTCTGAGCTGGAAACTCCTCTAGTATGGGCAAACTTCCACCTGCAAGCAATTGAAGAAAAAACGTCTGTGGTGGCTGCCATTCTCCAAAAAGCGAATTTCTTCTGTTGCTCAATACTCCCTGCTTGCTCTGCCATTGCCTGAGCCCTCTTAGGAGTAGATGGGCGACCTCAAGACGAAGATTTTGAGCCATTTTTCAGGTCATTTGGTTTAGTAACGAGGGAGAAATCGTCAAAACTCAGTTTCAGCCTGTAGCAACTCTCCCGGGCAAAAGTGCGCACCATTTCGTCCAACCTCTATGCTGGACCTTCTCTGGTATATGAGCTTTATTTTGCTTCAGAAATCCCTCTTTTCCTTGCTTTGAAGAGTGAGCTACAAGCCCTCCAAGTTTAGCTTTTCAGTTTTGACAGTTTTGGACAAGTTTTTGAAGATGATGCTACATAAAATGCTACTCTAGCATTTCTGGTCTTTTGAAGCTTTCAATAACTTCAGTACAAGTGTTGCTTCAGTTTTGTTTTGAATTGCTAGACCTGGTTTTGATTGGAAAGTACTTATTTCATCCACTTCTATGAAGCATGTAAGAAGAAGCATCATTGTTTGAAATTTGGTCACAAGACTTTGCTACATTAAATGCTTATATTTTGAAGCATTTCAGTTGTTATTCTAAGCCCTGTAAGAGAGAAGACACTACCCAATACTTGGGTTAGAGCCTCTCATGGCTTGCTTATGCAAAATATGTGAAAAGCCAAAACATAAAGCAATGTCTTGTTATGCTACAAAGGATGAAAATGCCAACCTGACTTCCTTGTTGAAGATTGCCAAAACAATGGTTGCCAAAAAGGAAGCAACTATAGAGATCTACCCTCTCATGGCACTTTTATTTGACTCCAAGTACAAGAAAAAGATGAAGGTCAGATACCTAAGATATGCTTCTCTACACAACTATGGAGATGACAAGATAATTGTTCTCTTGAAGGATATGACTTTCAGATATCATAGTACCATATTATAAGGCACTAGACACTGCCCATGTGGTAAGACCTTGCCTTAACATGGATATTTTGCCTCCACAAGATGAGGCATCCTTTGAAGATTATGCATTTTAAACACATCTCTATGTATGCTCCAGATCTCTCTTTTATGTCAAGGTACTCAGCCTGGATAGTCCTCCAAAATGAATGAAAATAAACTATTGTGTTTTGTGTGTTTTGTAAACACCTCTGGTCACCTTATGATGTAGGCCATGTGTATGTTTTGCTCCATGGTACCTCCTGCAGACATTGTGTGCATGTACATGCACGGGAGATAACCATTGGAAGGTCTTTTTGTATCCCTTTTGTTTACCTTACACCCAAGGGAACCCTTGCTAGCATGAGAACCTAGCCATAGATTTATCCTTGACCACCATGAGATGGCATGAGAAACTATGAGACTAGATGTATCCTTGACATAGCCTGAGGCATTTCCTTGAGGGGGGTTTTGTTGGGATATCTCAAGGTGTATGCCTCAGGCACACCTTATGTTTCTATGTGTGAGTGCTAGAGGCACAGTTAGGTGCCCACAAGCACAGTTAGGTGGTGGAAAGCCACATAGGATGATTGAGAGAATCTAGGAGCAGATTGAGGAGATGATTGTGGAGCTCTGAAGTCATCAGTGATGTCAGTGAGCATGTATGAGGTGCCTACTTAAGGACCTCACTCTTCTTCATTCTACAAGCAAGTAATGCAAGTATTCTGAGTTTGTGTCGACTCTTTGCTTTCCTTTCAGATTTCCAACAAGTTCATGTACCTGCAGATGAACCTTGGATCATTGATAGTGGTGTGCATCGCGCCATATGACCAGCTGGAAGGATTAGTATACCTCTCTACAACCGGTAGGGAATGACATCATGGTAGCAGTCAGCAATGATGCAAAATGTCCAGCAAAAGGAAAAGGTACGATTGCTCTCAAGTCAGATGGAGTTGTAAAACAGTTGTCCGATGTTCTTTATGTGCCAGATATCAAGAGGAACTTGTTGTCCGTTTCTGCGATCATGGATCAGGACCTCAAAGTTCAATTCGATAAAAATGGTGCACAGATTCTAGATCTTCAAGGAAAGGTCATTGGTAAAGGTACATGGCACAACAACATTTACGAACTCTCAGCTTTCAGTGCTCGAGCGGATGTGAAGAGCACTAAGCTTTGGCATGAGAGGTTTGGTCATCTAAACCTTAGTTCTTTGAAGGAGATGCATAAAAGTGGAATGATTGCAGACCTACCAAAAATTTCAGATTTGCCCGATGTATGTGAAGCTTGCATGATGGGCAAGCAGCATCGGTAGCCCTTTCCTAGAGCTCCTCTAGAGCTTCTCTAGAGCTCGTTCACACGGACCTCTACAGAAAGATGCAGACGGAAGCTTTGGGTTGTTCCTTCTACTTCATGATACTG
Organism: Dipteris shenzhenensis; assembly: GCF_047967505.1. Taxonomy (NCBI): domain Eukaryota; kingdom Viridiplantae; phylum Streptophyta; class Polypodiopsida; order Gleicheniales; family Dipteridaceae; genus Dipteris; species Dipteris shenzhenensis. The sequence continues at coordinate 49,737,565 of NC_141600.1, read as the reverse complement.
ATCGCTGACTACAGTAGAAGGATATGGATATACTTCCTAAAGACGAAAGACGAGGCTTTCAGTAGGTTCAAGGAATGGCATGTAATGGTTGAGAAAGAATCGAGGAGGAAGGTGAAGAAGCTGAGATCAGACAGAGATGGAGAGTTCACATCGACTGAACTTGAAAGTTACTGCAAAAGTCACGAAATCAAGAGGCAGAAACCCCCGCCACATACATCACAGCAAAATGGAGTAGCAGAACACATGATGCGCGTCATCTGTGAAATGGGTCAGAGTATGATGAAAGGGAAAGATTTGCCAAAGACTTTCTGGGCTGAAGCATGTAACACTGCAGTTTACATCCTCAATCGTAGCTACACGAAAGCTGTGAATGGGATGACTCCACTGCAAGCCTTTTCTGGTAAGAAACCTTCAGCTGCACATTTTAGAGTTTTTGGATGTGACTGTTTTGTGCATGTCCCTGATGCTACCAGGACCAAATGGGAACCAAAGAGCCGGAAGTGTATTTTTTTGGGCTACAGTGAAGAGGCGAAGGGTTACTGTCTCTATAACCCTATTATCGAGAAGGTAATTGTAAGTCGTGATGTGGTCTTCTCAGAACAACCGCATCAATTGGAGGAGGATGCTTCCTTCCCTGACAACCAGGACCAGGATATCCATCTAGTACCGCCACCAACAGCAGACTGAACTCCCCCAATAGTGCTTGGGAGGATTCAAGACAAAGAAGATGAAGAAGAGCCTACAGAACCACAATGGCAATGGCCATTCCCAAAGTGGGTAAAGCAGCTTTTGGACTGCAGAGAACCTCCAGCAATTCAGTAGGTTCACGGAATGGCATGTAATGGTCGAGAAAGAATCGGGGAGGAAGGTGAAGAAGCTGAGATCATACAGAGGCGGAGAGTTCACATCGACTGAATTCAAAAGTTACTGCAAAAGTCATGGAATCAAGAGGGAGAAACCCCTGCCACATACATCACATCAAAATGGAGTAGCAGAACGCAAGATGCACGTCATCTGTGAAATGGGCTGGAGTATGATGAAAGGGAAAGATTTGATAAAGAAGTTTTGGGCTGAAGAATGTAACACTGCAGTTTACATCCTCAATCGTAGCTACACGAAGGCTGTGAATGGCATATCTCCACTGCAAGCCTTTTCTGGTAAGAAACCTTTATCTGCACATTTAAGAGTTTTTGGATGTGAGTGTTTTGTGCATGTCCCTGATGCTACTAGGACCAAATGGGAACCGAAGAGCCAGAAGTATATTTTCTTGGGCTACAGTGAAGAGGCAAAGTGAGTTACTGTCTCTATAAACCTGTCACCAAGAAGGTAATTGTAAGTCGTGATGTGGTCTTCTCAGAACAGCCGCATCAATTAGAGGAGGATGCTTTCTTCCCAGACAACTAGGACCAGGATATCCATCTAGTACCACCACCAACAGTAGACCGAACTCCCCCAATGGTGCTTGCGAGGATTCAAGACAAAGAAGATGAAGAAGAGCTTGTAGAACCACAACGGCAACGGCCATTCCCGAAAGTGGGTAAAGCAGCTTTTGGACGGTAGAGAACCTCTAGCCATTGAGGAGAAACCATCCAAACACCATCGGTCCAAGAGATTAGAGGAGCAAAGAAGGGCGTAGGAACACTTGGTCAACTATGCTTTGATGACAGAAGTGATCCATGCTGATGAACCCAAGTGTCTTGAAGAGGCACAAGGCGATGATAGGTGGATGGAGGCTATGCAGTCGGAGTATGGCTCCATAATGAAGAACAACACTTGGGACCTTGTGGATTGACCACCAAAGCGCAAGGTAATCGGAACCAAGTGGGTGTACAAGATCAAGTACAAGTCCGATGGCATGTTGGATAAGTACAAGGCTCTCGGCTCATGGAAAAAGGATTTGCACAGGTACATGGTTTTGATTATCAAGATACTTTTGCTCCCATAGCTCGACTAACCACAATTCATAGTGTTTTGGCTTTAGCTGCCCAGGGAAGTTGGCCCATGTTTTAGATGGAAGTGAAATCCACCTTTTTGAATGGAGATCTCAAGGAGGAGGTATAAATGGAACAACCACTAGGTTTTAAGATCCCCGGTTCAGAAGGTAACGTCTGTAAACTAAAGAAGGCACTTTACAGGTTGAAACAGGCCCCACGAGCATGGTACCAATGAATTGATGCCTACTTTCTACAAAACGGGTTCAGGAGGAGCCCATCTGATGCAAATTTGTATATCTTCAGAGAAGTAGACAGGTGTATGATCGTGGTCCTTTATGTGGACGACCTTGTCATAACAGGGAACCATGAAGAGAAGATCTCGCAGACGAAGCATTTGCTAGGAAGAGAGTTTGAAATGACAGACCTCGGACTGATGCATTTCTGTTTGGGGATTGAAGTTTGGCAGGAGCCGAAACAGATCTTCATTTCACAGCTGAAGTATGCTGGAGAGATACTGAAGGCATTTGGCATGGCTGAGTGCAAAATAGTTGGAGGTTGATGTGAAGCTCTCAAGCGAGGATTCATCACCACTGGTGGACGAAGCGTAGTATAGAAGACTTGTGGGCAACTTGATTTACCTGTGCAACACACGGCCG